>NW_028317872.1:300000-600000 GCF_062004578.1 Staurois parvus | reverse complement strand
CACTATGTTTCTTTTCCCTTCTCTGTATGTTCTGTATATGGAGGAATAAGCCAAGCAGCCAGCGGAGAAAGTCTTATTGAGAAGGCTGTGCTGAGGAGAGGAGATGAGAAAGGAGAGAGAGGTTCACGCTGTGAACACAGACTCAACACATTAATTAGACTGAACAACAATACTATCTCATCGTCAAAGAAGAGAACTGTCATTCCCATTTTAAATTGATTTTCTTTAAACCAATTATCTTCTTAACAAAAAAATTTTTTTCTCACATATATATTTTTCTTATATACATTTTTCACTTATTTATTATTTTTTAAAACATTTATTTTTCCACATTTATAAATTAATTTATTTATATATTTACATTAATTATATATTCAAGTATAATTGACTAATGTAATTTTGGGATTATCGGTGGTAAACTTATGAATTCACATTATCACATAAGGTTGAATATATTGGAGCGCGGTACAATATTGGTATTCAAAATCAATATAAAAATACATACATGCCAAAATAAAAACACCTCCCGCCTCCCCAAATCCCCCACACATACATTCATCACCATGTTTGTCTGAAAACTGCATTTCATTCTAAATAAAGCAAACTTGGAAGAGCAGAGCAATGGACATGTGTTAGGATTACAATGCAAAGATAATAAACACAATCATTGTACAATAACACACAAACACACCTTAGAAGGAAGAACATGCAAAACATTTACAGCCCACATCAAAACACAGCGTGAGTGTGGCCTGGGGGCAATTCACCACAATATCTCTTCCTCCCCAAACCACCACAGACAAGGACATGCAGAAATAATGTGCCTGTACAAGGCACAAAAATCTGGGTCTCTTTATATAAGGTAGGCCACACCCACCACTGTCATTCATTTGGTCAGAGAAAGTGTTTGCACCTGATTAATTCTCTTCCCACCTGCTTTAACCCTTGGTATACAGGCCCCACAAATCAGAGTCAGAAAGAAAGCCACAGTGAAGTGTACCTGTGCAGCATACAACAGAACATTGAACAGGGATGTGAAAGGGAACCCTATTGGCAATATTTCTTAGCCCTATGGGCACAATTTGGGAATTGAAATTGTACCTGATATCGGATCTAATGAATCTGGATGTGAGTGTCTTAACGTAAGCGATTTGCTGCAGCACAATTTCAAAAGTCGTTCTTGTCTAACTTTTTCAGCATTTTGTAGCGATTTCATATATAGACTACAATAGAAACTGCAATGCAAAACACAATTGAAAATTCAATAACTCATTTGTAAATCTACAGAAAATATGGTGAAATTGCCAACAAAAAGCACAATTTTAAATCGCATCGAGTGTGAACCAAGCAGGCAATTCAACAAAGGAAATAAATCTTTGAAGGCATGCGGTATCTGCATGCTCGGATAAGGGTCTGTTATGGATTTTGGTGGGGGGACTCTATGCCATTATATTAACAATTTTTTTAAAAATCCTTTTCTCTCTCCCTCACTCTTCTCATGGTTTGACAAACCTTCCCAAAAAGGGGTGGAGTGCAAACCAGCATTATCAAATCAATCATTAGTCCAGGCCCTTATCTCATCCCATCGTTTGACATTCACATAAGGTGCAACTTTAAAGGTGCTTGAAAAGACAAGGCCTCATACTAATTCACATTCTAGGGATCATTTAGACAGAAAGCAAATATGCTGCCACCAGCACATGTATGTTAGGGTAGTCACACGGAGATCATCCAAATTCATTGGCGTGGTTGGGATTCAAACCGACAAACCCTAGCGCTGTGAGGCAGCAGGGCTAACCACTAAGCCACAGAGCTGTTGAACACTAATCATGCCTGTATTTCTGTGGTGTGAATCAACCCTAAGTCCCTGGGCAAGGATGAGATTGGACAGACAGGTAACAAGACTTTGTGTTTGCAATAACAATTGTGACATTCCTGGTATTGTGGTCAGAGGAGTCAAGAACTTTGTGTAGTGGGGGGGGTTCAGAAATGGACAAGCAAAAAGTTTTGGATTCTGAAGATGCTGCTGGAGTCATAGGTTTTCAAGAAAGCAAAGTTCTGAGGTACAGGAGATGTTATTGAGAGGAGGTATGGGTCCTGGCCGGAGATTACTCGCTGGCGCACGGAGATTGCCGAGGATGTCCAACGGAGAAGAGAGCTGTTTGTAAACAAAACAGCTCTCCTCCCTGTCGGCTCGTGCACACTACTTTGGATGGCTGTGCACATATCAGAGATCCGGAGGTCCCCTTAAGGTAGGTATGATTATCAGCCAGACTCCAAAAGCTCCGTCCCTCTGGTGGTGATAGGTGAGTACTACAGGGATCCTGCAAATGGATTTAGCTCCCAATGGGAACCAAGAAACAGGTGCCCATAGTGTAGTATTTTAAAATATGTTTATTCAATGTAACTCAAATAACAGGCAGGGTAGTAAGGCTGTGTACAGTACATAAATAAAGCAGAGTACGCAGCAATGGTACTGACCCTGAGTTAAAATGGCCGCGGGGCTGTCTCGTGGCTCCGGGCAGAAGATGACGTCATGCTCTGTCGGTTCCTCCTAAGGCCTTTCGTGCCCAAGCACATCATCAGAGGGGATACCAACCAGAGCATGACAGACGTCCATCTGATTTATTCTGAATCGCGGCATTCGCGCATGCGCAGTGCGGCGCCGCCATTTTGCCGAAGTCTATGGAGTGCGCATGCGCGACTCCATAGACGCCATTTTGCCATAGGTTAAAAAGCATATGCAGTTCCTGATAAAAACGGTTGTTACTAACATTAAGTGGTACAACCAAAACCTTATAAAATTACATTAGGGGTCAAATAGAGATGAGGATTACAAACTAATACTCAATATAATAGATGGGTAAAGTATCAGACCCAAAAAATTCTATTTAATATCCAAATAATATTCAGGATTATTATACTCTGCAATACGGCAAAAGGGCACAAGGGGGTGCTAACTCCAATACGGAATAAAGCACTAATAATGAAATATACTACAGAACGGAACAACCTATTATATAGTTATAAAAAATATATACATGATGTTTCATAATATATAATAAAACATGTACCAATATCAGGATATGTAATACAATTTCCTAAAAAATCGTGATGAGACTCAATATAAAATCAATAACCTGTTTATGTCTTGCTAACCTGTTTATGTCAAGGTGGGAGGAAGATTTGATATATGCTAGAGATTGGCCGGAATTGACTATTTATAAAAGATATATAGATGATATTGTGTTGGTATGGAATGGTAATGAGGAATCCTTAATTAACTTTTTTGGGACCTTGAACAACAACAAACTAAATATTCACCTCACCTACTCATACAGTAAACAAGAGATAAATTTTCTAGATTTAACACTCATGAACATTGACGGAAGGATTATAACCAAATCTTTCTTTAAGAATACGGATCGAAACAGCTATATCCCTACCAACAGTTGTCACCACCCTAACTGGTTGGCTAATATACCTAAAAGTCAATTCATGAGGATTAGGAGAAATTGTACAGATCTAGAGGTATACCATTCTCAGGCCAATATTCTGAAAAACCGATTCCTTGAAAAAGGATATGACGATAATACTCTGGTAAACACTCTTAACAATGTAGCTAACTTTGATAGGAATGCAATGCTACAGAATAGTACTAGACCTATACAAGCTAAAGTTTGCCCATTCGTTACAACATTTTCAATCCAGCATAGATCTATTAGCAGAATAATAAAAAAGAATTGGGATATTCTTAAAACTGATCCAATTTTGAGTAATATTCTGCCAGACAAACCAGAAATTGTGTTTAGGAGAGCGTCCTCTATGAGACACAGTCTGGCATCTAATGTCATTGACCCCCCTAAAAATGTAAAATTATTTGCTGACCTAACGGGTTTTCATCCATGTAACAGGTGCGTTATTTGTAAATGTGGTAATACCAGGAAACGCAGGGTAAATACATTTAATTCACATGTTACAGGTAAAACATATACCATAAGGCATTTTATTTCTTGTAATAGTAGGTACATAGTGTACTTACTACAATGCCCTTGTTTAAAACAGTATGTGGGTCGCACCACTAGGAGATTACGTGATCGTTTACGCGAGCATGTATCCAACATTAAGAAAGGATACAAGGACCATGCCTTATCAAATCATTATAGGATCTATCACAATCAAGATCCCACCTCGCTTAAGTTTACGGCGATTGATATCATCACTCCACACTGGAGAGGCATGAACAAAATGCGTGCAGTATCACAAGCAGAAACTAAGTGGGTATATGAACTGGGTACTTTATACCCACTAGGACACAATATAGAAATTGATGTCAACTGCTTTATTGCAAACAATTGACTACTATTAAGCTACACATCTTTCGCCCTATTAGGTTCTTTAATACCCCATGATTCCTGGTATTTTTTCTTTTGTCTCTTTTATACTATTATACTATTTTATTTTATTATAAATTTTTTATCTTTTATTGATTTTATATTGAGTCTCATCACGATTTTTTAGGAAATTGTATTACATATCCTGATATTGGTACATGTTTTATTATATATTATGAAACATCATGTATATATTTTTTATAACTATATAATAGGTTGTTCCGTTCTGTAGTATATTTCATTATTAGTGCTTTATTCCGTATTGGAGTTAGCACCCCCTTGTGCCCTTTTGCCGTATTGCAGAGTATAATAATCCTGATTATTATTTGGATATTAAATAGAATTTTTTGGGTCTGATACTTTACCCATCTATTATATTGAGTATTAGTTTGTAATCCTCATCTCTATTTGACCCCTAATGTAATTTTATAAGGTTTTGGTTGTACCACTTAATGTTAGTAACAACCGTTTTTATCAGGAACTGCATATGCTTTTTAACCTATGGCAAAATGGCGTCTATGGAGTCGCGCATGCGCACTCCATAGACTTCGGCAAAATGGCGGCGCCGCACTGCGCATGCGCGAATGCCGCGATTCAGAATAAATCAGATGGACGTCTGTCATGCTCTGGTTGGTATCCCCTCTGATGATGTGCTTGGGCACGAAAGGCCTTAGGAGGAACCGACAGAGCATGACGTCATCTTCTGCCCGGAGCCACGAGACAGCCCCGCGGCCATTTTAACTCAGGGTCAGTACCATTGCTGCGTACTCTGCTTTATTTATGTACTGTACACAGCCTTACTACCCTGCCTGTTATTTGAGTTACATTGAATAAACATATTTTAAAATACTACACTATGGGCACCTGTTTCTTGGTTCCCATTGGGAGCTAAATCCATTTGCAGGATCCCTGTAGTACTCACCTATCACCACCAGAGGGACGGAGCTTTTGGAGTCTGGCTGATAATCATACCTACCTTAAGGGGACCTCCGGATCTCTGATATATCTTCCCAGGCTGACTGATCCACATATTGGAATTCACCCTCTCCATCTACTCTAGGATTCCAGGAGTTATTCATTTATGCGCATTTTCCATGCGCGTCCGGTGAGTGCGCACTCTTTCCATTGCTTCCTGGTCTTCATCAGCTTTTTCTTGGGACTATATATTTATATTAGCTAATAACCACGGACTATTTGCTTTTTACACTCATTTCTCAGCGCTGCACTTTGTTATTACTAATAAAAAGAAGCTGCATGGGATCCCCCCTCCTATCCATACCAAGCCCTTCAGGTCTGGTATGGATATTAAGGGGTAACTTCACGACAAAATTTAAAAAACAATGGCGTGGAGTCCCCCCTAAAATCCATACCAGACCCTTATCCGAGCATGCAGGTCAGGAAGGGGGGGACGAGCAAACGCCCCCCTCCTGAACCAAAGCAGGCCTTAACATGGGGGGTGCTATGGGGCAGGGGGGGCTTGTGGGAAAGAGGCCCTTGTCCCCATCAACATGGGGACAAGGTGCTTTGGGGGGGGAGCCCCCCTGCCCCAAAGCACCCCCCCATGTTGAGGGCATGTGGCCTGGTATGGTTCAGGAGGGGGGGCGCTTGCTCGTCCCCCCCTTTCCTGACCTGTCGGGCTGCATAGTCGGATAAGGGTCTAGTATGGATTTTGGGGGTGACTCCACGCTGTTTTTTTTATTGCGGCATGGAGTTACCCCTTAATATCCATGCCAGACCCGAAGGGCTTGGTATGGATGGGAGGGGGGACTCCACGCAGTTTTTTTTTTTATTGCAGAACTTTATTGTTACATTCAGCTGTCAAAATATTATCTAGACCTTCGAAATAAGTAAAATCATTACAGAAATAATTATAAAGGATAAGAAACAAAAATAGAATCAATAGAACTAAGGAAATCAAATTAGAATACATAAAGATATGCCTAATGCTGTTTGTTAAACACAGTAGACGTCTGTCAGTGGAATCCACACAGAGATTTACTATTGAACAGCGGCTAAAAAGAAAGCGCCCATGAAAAACGTCTAAAATGTGTTCTGAACATGCGCATTTATATCGGCCATAGACCATGGAAAAGCATCTAGTTCTTTACTGTTACAACTCGCCTTAACCACATGCCGCCCAGCCACTAGTAGAAATACGGCGGCAGGGCAGGACGGCTGGGCAAAACCACGTTTTAAAATGTGTGTTTTTAAAACAGGTAGGGGGCGCGCGAGGCGCCGATCACAGCCGCGAATGTCAGTTGCCTGGTCACAGCCGGTCGTTACCGGCTATGTCCCGGTGATCGGTGGCAATCGCTGACAGAGAGCACAGCTGCAGAAGCTGTGCTTTCTGTCAGTTCTCTGACAGCTCCAGGACACGCTGATTGGGACAGAAGAGTTTCTCTCTCCCGATCAGCGGTGTTCCCTGCAGTACACACCCCCGCCCCCTAGTAAAACACTCCCCTCACACAGTTAACCCTTTCCCTGAATAATAAACTTAACCCCTTCCTCCCCAGTGCCATTAGTACAGTGTCGGTGTTTTTTTTTTTGCACTGATCACTGTATTGGTGTCACTGGGGATGTCAGTGACCCCTAGTCAGTACCCCCCAATGTCAGAATGTCCCGCCATAAGGCGCTGATCGCTGCCATAAGTCGCTGATCGCCGCCATTATTAGTATAAAAAAAACTAAAAATCCCAGTATCTTTCCCGCCATTTGTAAATGCTTGGAGTTATGATGGGCATTGCTGACTCACCAGGGACTTGCCCGGCACTTGCTCTCTCTCTATTGTTTGTTATCTTCCTCCTATCATCATCAGTTCCAGTTTGGTTGACTGCTTAGAAAACAAACAGCATGGCAGCTCCTATGGGTTTATTGTCTTATCCTTCCTTTCAGCTTTGGAGTGAATTAAGAAAAGTTTAATCCACTTGCACTGTTTTATGTTTACATGTTTGATGACAAACATCAAACATGGTTTATAAGTGACAGTTTTCCTGCTAAGTATCTGCATGTCATAAGCATTTGAATTAAAATTACCATATTAAAATCAAATCTGATGTTTTTTAATTTTTATTTGGTGTGCGTTGGAAGAGGGGTAGTCTTATATGGTGAGTATAGGCCAAACCCTATATTTTAACAGGAAAAGTAGGGGGTCGTCTTATACGTCCAGTCATCTTATACGCCGGAAAATACGGCAGTTGGGGCAATCAGTGACTTATAGCAGGACTGCGGAAGGCATTCTCACACTGGGGGGAACTGACTTGGTGTCACTGACATCCCTAGTGACAGCAATACAGTGATCAGTGCTAAAAAAAGCATTGACACTGTACTAATGGCACTGGGCAGGAAGGGGTTCACATGAGGGGTGATCAAAGGGTTAACTGTGTGCCTGGTCTGTTTTACTAGGAGGCTGTGTGTCAAGGTCCTACCTTTCCTCAGGGTTTGTGCAGCTCCATGTGCTGGCATCCATCTTGGGTGTCTGCTAAGCATTGTGGGATCCTTTATGCTCTCAGTCCTCTGCAGCTCCTCCCAGGAGGGTGCGGCTTATCACATTTAAGTCTGTCGGTTGCAGCCGTTCTTTGCATTCATGTCCTGTATGTTGCATTGCAGCAAGCTCTTGTTCCTTCCTAATCCTGATTGACACCAGGCTCAGGGAGAGGTCTTCACTTAAGGAGCATCTGCGGAGGCCTCCTAACCGATTGGAGCCTATGTTTTCTGTCCCGTCCGTTCCTCCCTCTCCTCCCACGCCTCCTGGAGAGGGCTTGTCTGGCGAAGAGCCTATGCAGCTGGGGTTTGCTTGCCTTTCCGAGGGGGAGCGGGCCTCTCGGCGTCGGGAGGGTCGCTGCCTGTACTGTGATCTCGGTGGGCATTTTCAGCAGTCCTTTCCGGTCCGTCCGGGAAACGCTCGCACCTGAGATCCTGTCAGGGGCAGATCTTGGGTGGAGTTTCCTCATCCCCGGTGTTTCGCAAAGATAAACCACTAATCACTGTTGTCCTCTCTTGGGTGGAGGGCTCGGTGACGGCCCAGGCGCTGGTAGACTCTGGTGCTGGCGGGTTGTTCTTGGACAGCTCATTTGCTGCCCAGTACTCCATTCCCCTGCAGTCTCGAGTTACCCCATTGGTTCTCGAGGCGATAGATGGCAGGCCCCTGCAACCGCCGCAGGTTACCCACGAGACCCTGCCGGTTGAAGTAGCTATTGGGGCTGTTCACAGGGAGTTGGCCTGTTTCCAGGTAATTTCTTCTCCGCACTACTCTGTGGTTTTGGGGTATCCCTGGCTTCAGAAGCACAATCCAACCTTTAATTGGCGAACGGCCGAGATTCTCTCGTGGTCTCCACAGTGTGGGGCCGGTTGCATCCGTGGGCCGGTTAAGGTGTTGTGTGCCTCCTCTGACTCTGTGTTGCCTACAGACTATGGGGAGTACCTGGACGTGCTTGACAAGGTGCGCGCCAGTGCGCTGCCTCCCCATCGTCCATACGATTGTGCCATAGCCTTGCAACCAGGTGCCACTCCTCCTCGTGGCAGGGTGTATCCTCTTTCGGTTGCGGAGAATCAGGCCATGGAGGAGTACGTTGCGGATGCGCTTTTCCGGGGGCACATTCGCAAGTCTACTTCCCTAGCAGGAGCTGGCTTTTTCTTCGTAAAAAAGAAGGGCGGTGAATTGAGGCCTTGCATTGATTATAGGGGCCTCAATCGAATCACGATTAAAAATGCCTACCCAATCCCGTTGATTACCGAGTTGTTCGACCGCCTCAAGGGAGCAACGGTCTTTACCAAACTCGACCTTAGGGCGGCGTACGACCTCGTACGGATCAAGGAGGGGGACGAGTGGAAGACCGCGTTTAACACCAGAACCAGCCCCTATGAATCCCTGGTGATGCCCTTCGGGTTGTGTAACGCGCCCGCGGTCTTTCAGGAGTTCATCAATGATGTCTTTCGTGACTTGTTGCAGCAGTACGTGGTGGTTTACTTGGATGACATCCTGGTTTACTCTGTCTCCATGGAATCTCATATCCAGGATGTTAAGCGGGTGCTGCAACGGTTACGTAAGAACAAACTTTTCTGTAAGCTCGAGAAGTGTGAATTCCACCGATCCCAGGTTGCCTTTTTGGGCTACATCATTTCCGCGGTGGGATTTTCCATGGACCCTCAGAAGGTTGCGGCGGTTCGGCAGTGGCCTCGTCCCAATGGTCTTCGGCCCATTCAGTGCTTTTTGGGTTTCACCAGCTATTATCGGAAGTTTATCAGGAACTTCTCCACGCTGGCCAAGCCTCTCTTAGATCTGACCAAGAAGGGCAGTAATCCCCACGAGTGGTCATCCGAGGCCATCTTAGCTTTCGAGGCTCTGAAATCCAGCTTCGCTTTGGCTCCGATACTGTCTCATCCCAATCCTGGGTTGCCCTTTGTCCTCGAGGTTGATGCATCGGAGATGGGAGTAGGCGCCCTCCTGTCTCAGTGTCGATCGCCCGATGGACCCCTACTTCCCTGTGGGTTCTACTCCAGGAAGCTTTCCTCTGCAGAATGCAACTACCAGATTGGAGACAGGGAGTTGTTGACCATTATTCAGGCTCTCAAGGAATGGAGGCACCTGCTCGAGGGTTCTGCGGTTCCAGTCCTCATTCTCACCGACCACAAGAACCTGACGTATCTCTCAGAGGCTAAGAGATTGATACCCCGTCAGGCCAGATGGGCTTTGTTCTTGTCGTGTTTTAGCTATGTGATCTCCTATTTGCCTGGCTCCAAGAATGTCAGGGCTGATGCATTGTCGCGGCAATACTCTGAGCTGTCCAGGGAGGACTCTGAGCCAACCTCGGTCATACCTCCGGATCAGATCCTGGCTGCAATTTGTACCAGCCTGACTTCTCCCCTTAGGGAGCAGATTTTGGCAGCTCAAACTGATGCTCCTCCTGAGAGACCGGATGGTAGATGTTTCGTACCTGAGGGATTGCGTACCCGCTTGCTGCGTACCTACCATAATTCCAAGACTGCCGGTCATCCGGGGAGGAAGCAGTTGTCCTGGGTCATCTCTCATTTATTCTGGTGGCCATCTCTCTGTTCCAACATCGCCTCATATGTAGCGGCATGTTCTGTCTGTGCCCAGAACAAATTGCCTCGGCATCTTCCACTGGGCCTTCTGCAACCCATTCCCAATGGGGAGCGTCCCTGGTCACACCTGGGCATGGATTTTATTGTAGACCTCCCTGCATCTCGAGGCCATACGGTCATTCTCATGGTTATCGATCGTTTTTCCAAGATGTACCATTGTGTTCCTCTCAGGAAATTGCCGACTGCGCAAGAACTGGCCACGGTTTTTGCCAGGGAGATCTTTCGCTTGCATGGGTTGCCTAAGGTGATTGTCTCGGACCGTGGGAGTCAGTTTGTGTCCAGGTTCTGGCGTGCCTTCTGCTCCCAGTTGGGTATCAAGCTCTCCTTCTCTTCGACCTACCACCCGCAGTCCAATGAGGCTGCGGAGCGTTCCAACCAGGCCCTGGAACAATTCCTTTGCTGCTATATCTCAGACCATCAGGACAATTGGGCCGATCTTCTGCCATGGGCAGAGTTTGCCAGAAACTCGGCTGTCAACTCCTCCTCCGGGATGTCTCCCTTCATGGCCAACTATGGGTTCCAACCTGCGGTATTGCCTGAGTTGTTCTCACCACAGAACATTCCGGCTGTGGATAACCATCTTGCTGCCCTGCGTTCTTCGTGAGGGCAGATCCAGAGGTCCTTGAAGGACTCAGCACAGCGCCAGAAGTTCCAGGCTGATCGTAGACGGTTGCCTGCTCCTTCATACCAGGTCGGAGATCGGGTGTGGTTGTCCACTCGCAACCTCAATCTTCGGGTGCCCGCACCCAAACTGGCACCCCGTTTTGTTGGTCCTTTCCGCATCCTCCGCAGGGTAAACCCGGTTGCCTATGCCCTTGCTCTTCCTCCTGGGATGCGTATCTCTAATGTCTTCCATGTATCCCTATTGAAGCCTCTAGTCTGTATTCGCTTTACTGCCTCTCTGCCTCGGCCCTGTCCTATCCAGGTTGACGGGCATGAGGAGTATGAGATGAGCCGCATCCTGGACTCTCTCAGGGTAAATACATTTAATTCACATGTTACAGGTAAAACATATACCATAAGGCATTTTATTTCTTGTAATAGTAGGTACATAGTGTACTTACTACAATGCCCTTGTTTAAAACAGTATGTGGGTCACACCACTAGGAGATTACGTGATCGTTTACGCGAGCATGTATCCAACATTAAGAAAGGATACAAGGACCATGCCTTATCAAATCATTATAGGATCTATCACAATCAAGATCCCACCTCGCTTAAGTTTACGGCGATTGATATCATCACTCCACACTGGAGAGGCATGAACAAAATGCGTGCAGTATCACAAGCAGAAACTAAGTGGGTATATGAACTGGGTACTTTATACCCACTAGGACACAATATAGAAATTGATGTCAACTGCTTTATTGCAAACAATTGACTACTATTAAGCTACACATCTTTCACCCTATTAGGTTCTTTAATACCCCATGATTCCTGGTATTTTTTCTTTTGTCTCTTTTATACTATTATACTATTTTATTTTATTATAAATTTTTTATCTTTTATTGATTTTATATTGAGTCTCATCACGATTTTTTAGGAAATTGTATTACATATCCTGATATTGGTACATGTTTTATTATATATTATGAAACATCATGTATATATTTTTTATAACTATATAATAGGTTGTTCCGTTCTGTAGTATATTTCATTATTAGTGCTTTATTCCGTATTGGAGTTAGCACCCCCTTGTGCCCTTTTGCCGTATTGCAGAGTATAATAATCCTGATTATTATTTGGATATTAAATAGAATTTTTTGGGTCTGATACTTTACCCATCTATTATATTGAGTATTAGTTTGTAATCCTCATCTCTATTTGACCCCTAATGTAATTTTATAAGGTTTTGGTTGTACCACTTAATGTTAGTAACAACCGTTTTTATCAGGAACTGCATATGCTTTTTAACCTATGGCAAAATGGCGTCTATGGAGTCGCGCATGCGCACTCCATAGACTTCGGCAAAATGGCGGCGCCGCACTGCGCATGCGCGAATGCCGCGATTCAGAATAAATCAGATGGACGTCTGTCATGCTCTGGTTGGTATCCCCTCTGATGATGTGCTTGGGCACGAAAGGCCTTAGGAGGAACCGACAGAGCATGACGTCATCTTCTGCCCGGAGCCACGAGACAGCCCCGCGGCCATTTTAACTCAGGGTCAGTACCATTGCTGCGTACTCTGCTTTATTTATGTACTGTACACAGCCTTACTACCCTGCTTGTTATTTGAGTTACATTGAATAAACATATTTTAAAATACTACACTATGGGCACCTGTTTCTTGGTTCCCATTGGGAGCTAAATCCATTTGCAGGATCCCTGTAGTACTCACCTATCACCACCAGAGGGTCGGAGCTTTTGGAGTCTGGCTGATAATCATACCTACCTTAAGGGGACCTCCGGATCTCTGATATATCTTCCCAGGCTGACTGATCCACATATTGGAATTCACCCTCTCCATCTACTCTAGGATTCCAGGAGTTATTCATTTATGCGCATTTTCCATGCGCGTCCGGTGAGTGCGCACTCTTTCCATTGCTTGCTGGTCTTCATCAGCTTTTTCTTGGGACTATATATTTATATTAGCTAATAACCACGGACTATTTGCTTTTTACACTCATTTCTCAGCGCTGCACTTTGTTATTACTATTCTGTTGTTTACGGGTACACTGTGATTACCTCTAGTGCTAGCTGCTTGGTTAGGAGCGCTCACTTTATACCATCCTTATCCGTTTCTATATATCCAGTGCTAAGTTGTAGCGGCTCTTTTATATATCCAATTGTAATAAATATTTTTTCTATCACTATTTAAGATGGGAGATATATTTGACCTCAGATTATCTAGGACAGAGTTATCTGAGGATTTCTTTACTATTGACAGTGACAGTGATGATCTTAAAGGTCTCTTTCTGCACCTTAAAAATCTTACCACAGCTGAAATAAAAACACTATGGGATATTTCTTTTTTAGACAAATATGTAAAAGAACAAATGGTGCCAAGATCTCTACGATGGGATGTCCCCCCTGATTCAGATGATATTAAAGGGCATCTGGAATGGTATCAATTTTTTAATGCGGCTGGTATAGATCTACTTAAATTTCTCATTTTAAGGAAAAAGAAGAAATTAAATAATCTTGACAATGAAATTAACCTAGTGCGTGAGAAACTTATGCCATATAAAGAAAATGAGAAATATAAAATAGAATCAGACAGACTTAAAACACATCTGGAAGGAGTAGAAAGAGAACAGAAAGTTAAGAAAAGGAAAAAATACCAGAGGGATCATAAAGATTATTCTGAACATATTGTATTTAATTGGCAAAATAAAGAGACCCAACCAGTACCAACGAATACTAATCCTAGACCTAATACTTCAGGTTCTGTACCTCGACCTACATATCATACTGATAACCAAAAGACTCAACATTATATATTAACACCTACAATAGATTTGAACCTCTATATGAACCATATGATGAAAATATTGGTTCCCGTTGGCACCCTACTATGAATACACCGGCATATACACAAACTTATACTCCCAAGAGAAATGGTTTTCAGCGAAAAGATAATTTTCAGAGGCCTAATGGGGATAATTCTTCCTATTATCCACCTCCGCGCCAATATGACAACTCCTATTATCCACCTCCACGCCAACATAACAATAATAGAAAGACACAACCACCGCATAACGGACAATATTGGCAAGGTCCAAGAAGGAATAATCAAAATTATGGATATCAGGCACCTCCTAATCAATCTTATGGCTATCAGGCACCTCCTATGACTCCCAATAGAAACACTAATCCTCAGAATCCTAATCAGAATAATTCACGACAGCCTTTTTTAGGGAATGGCAATACACGAAAACGAAGAAACACCGCAGAGGAAAGAGGGGAGGGAGGAGGACAAATAGACACAAACAAGAAAAGAAAGATGTAGTGGGCAAAGGGTTATTTAACCTCAGCAATAAAGAACTTACAAATGATGAACTTAGGTTGCTTGACAAGGGACTTAAATATGCCCCTCCCAGTAAACTGAATAAATTTCAAGTATACATGGACATACATAAATTCGCCAGGCAACTATCTATAAAAAGGTTTTTTGCTAATCGTCCTAATAATAATATCATCACTTACGATAATTTTATTCATTCTAATTTGCGAAATGCCTCCACTTTTAACCCCCCTCCACAAACCAATTCCCATGTTAATATTTTTAAAGATAAAGTTCTTAAAGAATTGGGCAATTTATCCGTTAAGCGGCCATTTGATGGATCAGGAGATTATAAAACCATGAGATCACTCTTGGAAAAGAAAGATCTTGTAATAAGACCAGCGGACAAAGGAGGAGGGGTAGTGGTACTCAATAAGACTGACTATATAGCAGAAGTCGAAAATATTTTGAAAGACCGGACCACATATGTCCCATTAGCAAAGGACCCTCTTATTAGCTACAAACGGTCTCTTAAGGACATCATTAATTATGGGTATGATAATCACATACTAAATAAGAAAGAGAAGGCTTTTTTGATTCCTGCTGCCCCTAAACTACCCATTTTATACATATTGCCTAAAATTCACAAAGACCCCATTAAACCACCAGGTCGCCCCATAATTAGTGGAATTGGGTCTTTGTGCTCAAAAATTGGAGAATACATTGATTTCTTTTTGCAGCCTTTGGTTATACAGACACCGTCTTACTTAAAGGACACCAAGCAAGTATTGAACCTTATCAACAATGTTAATATCTCCCCAGACACATTTTTGGTTACAGCGGATGTAACTTCACTGTATACTAATATTAACCACTGTGATGGAATGGAGGCCGCTGATTTTTATTTGACACATTACAGCACTGTACCCATTGTACAGAAAGATTTCATTTTGCGGTTACTGGATTTTGCCATGATGAAAAACTATTTCTGGTTCAATAAGACCCACTATCTGCAGATTAAGGGAGTGGCCATGGGGGCAAAGTTTGCCCCCAGTCTTGCTAACCTGTTTATGTCAAGGTGGGAGGAAGATTTGATATATGCTAGAGATTGGCCGGAATTGACTATTTATAAAAGATATATAGATGATATTGTGTTGGTATGGAATGGTAATGAGGAATCCTTAATTAACTTTTTTGGGACCTTGAACAACAACAAACTAAATATTCACCTCACCTACTCATACAGTAAACAAGAGATAAATTTTCTAGATTTAACACTCATGAACATTGACGGAAGGATTATAACCAAATCTTTCTTTAAGAATACGGATCGAAACAGCTATATCCCTACCAACAGTTGTCACCACCCTAACTGGTTGGCTAATATACCTAAAAGTCAATTCATGAGGATTAGGAGAAATTGTACAGATCTAGAGGTATACCATTCTCAGGCCAATATTCTGAAAAACCGATTCCTTGAAAAAGGATATGACGATAATACTCTGGTAAACACTCTTAACAATGTAGCTAACTTTGATAGGAATGCAATGCTACAGAATAGTACTAGACCTATACAAGCTAAAGTTTGCCCATTCGTTACAACATTTTCAATCCAGCATAGATCTATTAGCAGAATAATAAAAAAGAATTGGGATATTCTTAAAACTGATCCAATTTTGAGTAATATTCTGCCAGACAAACCAGAAATTGTGTTTAGGAGAGCGTCCTCTATGAGACACAGTCTGGCATCTAATGTCATTGACCCCCCTAAAAATGTAAAATTATTTGCTGACCTAACGGGTTTTCATCCATGTAACAGGTGCGTTATTTGTAAATGTGGTAATACCAGGAAACGCAGGGTAAATACATTTAATTCACATGTTACAGGTAAAACATATACCATAAGGCATTTTATTTCTTGTAATAGTAGGTACATAGTGTACTTACTACAATGCCCTTGTTTAAAACAGTATGTGGGTCGCACCACTAGGAGATTACGTGATCGTTTACGCGAGCATGTATCCAACATTAAGAAAGGATACAAGGACCATGCCTTATCAAATCATTATAGGATCTATCACAATCAAGATCCCACCTCGCTTAAGTTTACGGCGATTGATATCATCACTCCACACTGGAGAGGCATGAACAAAATGCGTGCAGTATCACAAGCAGAAACTAAGTGGGTATATGAACTGGGTACTTTATACCCACTAGGACACAATATAGAAATTGATGTCAACTGCTTTATTGCAAACAATTGACTACTATTAAGCTACACATCTTTCGCCCTATTAGGTTCTTTAATACCCCATGATTCCTGGTATTTTTTCTTTTGTCTCTTTTATACTATTATACTATTTTATTTTATTATAAATTTTTTATCTTTTATTGATTTTATATTGAGTCTCATCACGATTTTTTAGGAAATTGTATTACATATCCTGATATTGGTACATGTTTTATTATATATTATGAAACATCATGTATATATTTTTTATAACTATATAATAGGTTGTTCCGTTCTGTAGTATATTTCATTATTAGTGCTTTATTCCGTATTGGAGTTAGCACCCCCTTGTGCCCTTTTGCCGTATTGCAGAGTATAATAATCCTGATTATTATTTGGATATTAAATAGAATTTTTTGGGTCTGATACTTTACCCATCTATTATATTGAGTATTAGTTTGTAATCCTCATCTCTATTTGACCCCTAATGTAATTTTATAAGGTTTTGGTTGTACCACTTAATGTTAATAACAACCGTTTTTATCAGGAACTGCATATGCTTTTTAACCTATGGCAAAATGGCGTCTATGGAGTCGCGCATGCGCACTCCATAGACTTCGGCAAAATGGCGGCGCCGCACTGCGCATGCGCGAATGCCGCGATTCAGAATAAATCAGATGGACGTCTGTCATGCTCTGGTTGGTATCCCCTCTGATGATGTGCTTGGGCACGAAAGGCCTTAGGAGGAACCGACAGAGCATGACGTCATCTTCTGCCCGGAGCCACGAGACAGCCCCGCGGCCATTTTAACTCAGGGTCAGTACCATTGCTGCGTACTCTGCTTTATTTATGTACTGTACACAGCCTTACTACTCTGCCTGTTATTTGAGTTACATTGAATAAACATATTTTAAAATACTACACTATGGGCACCTGTTTCTTGGTTCCTATTGGGAGCTAAATCCATTTGCAGGATCCCTGTAGTACTCACCTATCACCACCAGAGGGACGGAGCTTTTGGAGTCTGGCTGATAATCATACCTACATTAAGGGGACCTCCGGATCTCTGATATATCTTCCCAGGCTGACTGATCCACATATTGGAATTCACCCTCTCCATCTACTCTAGGATTCCAGGAGTTATTCATTGATGCGCATTTTCCATGCGCGTCCGGTGAGTGCGCACTCTTTCCATTGCTTCCTGGTCTTCATCAGCTTTTTCTTGGGACTATATATTTATATTAGCTAATAACCACGGACTATTTGCTTTTTACACTCATTTCTCAGCGCTGCACTTTGTTATTACTATTCTGTTGTTTACGGGTACACTGTGATTACCTCTAGTGCTAGCTGCTTGGTTAGGAGCGCTCACTTTATACCATCCTTATCAGCTTCTTTTTATTATTTATTTAATTTAACGAAAATAATTTACATGCAGCTGTCAGTGGGGAACCCCGTTGACAGCTGAAACATTAACACATGGTTGTTGCTACTAAAATCCCACATGAGTTAATGCAGGCCATAGACGGCTCGAAAACCGGCCGTTTTAAAAAAAAAAAAAAGAAAAGAAAAATTGGTCGTTCAATAGGCCGACGTTACCACCAACGGTAAAAAAAATCAGCCGATTTGCGTCCCGTCTACGGCCGGCAAATTTAATAGCGGAGTATTACTTCTGTCCCTGCAGAGAGCTCTGCTATTATATTTGACATTAAAAAGTATAGCGGTTGCAACATTGTATCTATTTGTATCCATTTCAGATACAGATGTTTTATCCGGTTACAAATAGATACAATGTTGCAACTGCTATACTTTTTAATGTCAAATATAATAGCGGAGCTGTCTGCAGGGACAGAAGTAATACTCCGCTATTAAATTTGCTGGCCGTAGACAGGACGACAATCGGCCGATTTTTTTTACCGTTGGTGGTAACGTCGGTCTATTGAACGACCGATTTTTGATTTTTTTTATAAACGGACGGTTTTCGACCCGTCTATGGCCTGCATTAATGTTTCAGCTGTCAGCGGGTTTCCCCACTGACAGCTGAATTTTAAATAATTTGCCCCCAGATCCCGCCCCCCCTTACGTGAATGAGTATTCCTGAGTAATTCCCTGCAATGCTTTTACATTCAGCTGTCAGTGGAGAACTCCGCCGACAACTGAAACATGAACGCTGCATTGGTTTTCACTACTAAAACGCTGCATGAGTTTATAAAATAACTCATGCAGGATTTTAGGAGCAACAACCGTGTGTTAATGTTTCAGCTGTCAGCGGGGTTCCCCACTAACAGCTGAATGTAAAATAATTCCCATAAATTAAATAAATAATAAAAAAATGGCGTGGGGTTCCCCCTCCCATCCATATCAAGTCTTTTGGATCTGGTATGGATTAAGGGGTAACTCCATGCCAAAATTATTCTGATAAGCCCCCCTGCCCCAAAGCACCCCCCCATGTTGAGGGCATGTGGCCTGGTATGGTTCAGGAGAGGGGGGGCGCTCGCTCGTCCCCCCCTTTCCTGACCTGCTGGGCTGCATGCTCGGATAAGGATCTGGTATGGATTTTGGGGGGGACCCAATGCCGTTTTTTTTTTTAATTTTGGCATGGAGTTACCCCTTAATATCCATGCCAGACCCGAAGGGCTTGGTGTGGATGGGAAGGGGGACCCCATGCCGTTTTTTATTTATTATGGTGCTGGTTTTTAAATGTAATTCTCCCTTTTTTTTTCTTCACTATAGCTCAGAAATTCAGCTGTCACTTCCCCCCAGCTAAAAGAGAAAGTTTTCTTGGAATTTATATCCCTAAAGGAAACAATGTTTACTTTGAGTTTATTAAAAGATACAAAGTTTTCTGTAACTTTGGGGAAAGTGACATCTAAGCTTGTGAACTATAGTGAAGAAAAAAAAAGGCTGGCATTTGCATTTAAAAATCAGTGCCAACATACACTTTGTATTGCGAATAAAAATTATTAACAATTGTGTAAACCAAGGCATTAAATGTATTTTCATTCGTTAACCGAAAATGGTTGGTAAACCGCGGTATGCCTGTATTAGTATTGCAATCCTTTGTATTGGGATACATAGAACCAACATACATCTGAATTGGCAACATAGCACAACATTTGTGTCACATTTGAGATATCTGGCTAGTTACACTGACCTTGCCCAGGGACTTAGACTGGCCATAGATTATACAATTTTCTTGAGACTTTTGCTTTAGATTTACCAAAAACCATATAATAGGAGGTCAAACCTGAGCAACACTTTCAATTGTATCCAATTAGGCCGGCCCTTGCACTACATAGTTGAAAGTAAATCTAAAGAAAATTTTGTGGAAATTGGGCAGAAAATTGTATAATGTATGGCCAGCCTTAGGGTTGATTCACACCACAGAAATACAGGCGGGATTAGTTTTCAACAGCTCCGTGGATTAGTGGTTAGCACTGCTACCTCACAATGTTAGGGTTGTTGGTTTGAATCCCAACCACGGCAATGAATTTGCATGAACCCTAACATACATGTGCTGGTGGCAGCATCTTTGCTTTCTGTCTAAATGATCTCTAGAATGTGAATTAGAATGAGGCCTTGTCTGTTCAAACACCTTTAAAGTTGCACCTTATGTGAATGTCAAAAGATGGGATGAGATAAGGGCCTAGACCAGCAATGGGCAAACTACGGCCCGCGGGCTGTATACGGCCCAGCGGACCTTTTAATCCAGCCCGCGGAGCGTGATACATTGGCTGTCAGGATGTGTGTAGGCGGGGCAGCGTGACGAATGTGAGGGGAGCTAGGCTCCTCTCACAGTCCGCCCTGAAGACCGGAACGGCGCGGGAACACGGCGAGAGGAACGCGCGGAGCAAAGGTAAGTGAATTGACACAGGGGGGACTTGGTTTACTACTTGGGGGGGAATAGTACTGTGGGGGATGAAATACTATATGAGGGATGAATTAATATGGGGGATGAATTAATATGGGGAATGAATTACTATAGGGGGGATGAATTACTATAGGGGGGATGAATTACTATGGGGGATGAATTACTATATGGGGGATGAATTACTATGGGGGATGAATTACTATATGGGGGATGAATTACTATGGGGGATGAATTACTATATGGGGGATGAATTACTATGGGGGATGAATTACTATATGGGGGATTAATTACTATGCGGGAATATTACTATACTTACTATGGATGACACATACACATCATTCATCTACTCTTGGTCCGGCCCCCGGGTCCAATATATGAACCCATTGCGGCCCTCAAGTCAAAAAATTTGCCCACCCCTGGCCTAGACTAATGATTGATTTGATAATGCTGGTTTGCACTCCACCCCCTTTGTCAAACCAAGAGAAGAGTGAGCGAGGGAGAGAGAGAGAAAAGGATTAAAAAAAAAATTGTTAAAATAATGGCATAGAGTCCCCCACCCCCCAAATCCATAACAGACCCTTATCCGAGCATGCAGATACTGCATGCCTTCAAAGATTTATTTCCTTTGTTGAATTGCCTGAAAGAAGGAAGGAGGAGGGAAAGAAGGAAGGAGGAGGGAACTAAGGAGGGAAAGAAGAAGGAAAAGAAGGAGGGAAAGAAGGAAGGAGGGAAAGAAGTTGGGAGGGAAAGAAGGAAGGAGGGAAAGAAGGAAGGATGGAAAGAAGGAGGGAGGGAAAAAGGAAGTAGGGAAAAAGGAAGTAGGGAATAAAAGAAGAGAAATAGAAGACAGAGAGAGAGAAAGAGAGAAGTATAGAAAGAAAGGAAGAAGAGAGAGAAAGAAGAAGGGGGAAAAGAAGACAAAGAAAGAAAGGAGAGAGAGAAAGAAGGGGGAGAGAAGACAAGAAAGAAAGGAGAGAAACAGGAGACAGAGAGAGAGAAAGAGAGAAGTATAGGAGGGGTGGCCGGGCGGCACCTAGAGGAACCGAGAAATTATTATTATTATTATTATACAGTATTTATAAAGCGCCAATAGTTCGCTCAGCGCTGTACATTACAAAGGGGGACAGAACATGTGACAGAACAATACCAATACAATGCAAAACATGAGGGGATCGAGGGCCCTGCTCTTTCGAGCTTACAATCTAGGAAATGCACAGACCGGTTCCTATACGTGCCACCCTGGCCACCCCTCCTATCCATGCAGCCTCGGCCCAATGGGCAAATGCCTGGTGTACCATATGGCCAGTCTGGGCCTGCTGCCTCTTATACTGCAGCCTCACTAACTTGCCTCTACTTTCCAGGCACTGAACAATATTTATGGCTTTTGTCTCTCAGATAAATTCATGTGCATACTGGTGGTTTCCTGTGTATTTTGGTATTTTGTGACTCCATGTTATGAGAGATTTTCTTAAAGTAAAATTATTGAGAGGAGTGAATGCGCAGGCAGCCGGAACGGATGCTGTGAATACCGCTCAGCGCCTTCCCAGCACTTTAGGGGGGACATACGGCACTTCCTGCCCTTGTTTTACCGACCCACTCACCTGATCAGCTTGGGGAGTAGATGTGGGACCTCTGGTCGTGGCCTGGGGGGGTGATCTGGCCACAGCCTGATAGGGAAATGGCAGAGATATTTAACAGTCAACTTAGTGGCCAAGATTCTGCTCTTGATGGTCCAGTTCTATCCCCTGCTCCTCCAGATGTGCCCCAGTATTACTCAGGGGATTCTTTTCTCATTGCTTAATTTGCTGATTTGCTTAAGAGGAAATTAGAAAAAGCTATCACTAAACTAACTTTGAACATCAGGCAGGTTTTAGGGAGATCGGAAACCGACTGGAGAATATTGAAAATAAAGTTGATGATACTGTCCACAGAGTGTCGCAGTATTCTATTAAGATTGTGGACTTACAAGATCGCCTTGAAGAAGCTTATACAAATATAGATGACCTTGAGAATCGTGCCCGCCGGTACAACTTTAGAATTAGAATTTGCCCACTCCCTCATCTTGTCAGCTGTTATGGATACTGCCAAAATTCACACGGAGCTTGACCACATCCATAGAGCTCTGATCCCCTTAAAGCCTGATGGACCCCCTTGAGATGTAATCGTCAAGCCTCACTTCTTCAGAATTAAGGAAGCAGTGATATGCTATGCCAGGGAACATCCAAAAATAGAGGACGTTCAAACCATTACTTTCACCTTTCACTATCAGTGGAACTATCCCTTCTGACTACAATTTATTTACGATGGCAAATCCTATGCATTCTCTACGTTTTCTGAAGGGGAGAAAATCTTGCTGAATTTGGGCTTTATTTCCCTTAGCCCCCCCACCACAGAATCCTTCCAAGGCTGACGGCCCTTCTCCTCCACTCTTGCCTATATTGTCTCCATCTCTCAGGAAGAAGAAGTCTGCTACTCCATGCTCCACATCCTAGGACACTTGCCGGTTATCACGCGATTTTCCAGTTGGCGGGGACCTCTCAGTGGTCCTGTCTGGGGACATTGGCCTCTGCCTTTATTGTTGTTTTTGCATTATTGATGTTTGAATTATGCGTCTTAGCTGTATTGGATTTGTACTGGTTTGGGCTGATCCTTTTTTGTGCCTGGCATTCTAGCTTTTGGTGTCAGGACCTTTTTGATGGTCTTGCTTTTTTCATAGATCCCATGGTGCCGGAAAGAGTCTATGCACTCTCTCTACTTGAAAGACTCTCCCTATTGCTTGGCTTTGGTGAAGACTCTTCCGTTCCTTGACTTTGTGATGTGGATACTTATTTTTGATTGTTTTATGCTGTATATTGTTAATTGGCTGTTTCGTTGGATGCTAGCCTTTGTTTGGGCTTGACATCTTTTGTTTCTTCTCTCTTTTTATTTTCTTTTTTCATGCTTTTTTTGCACTATGTGAGGGTCATTTAAGGATCTTTCATTTGGATCAGGATCCATGATATTCCTATGTGTGGGTCGCATCATCGTTTCCTTACCTTTTTTTCTATGTCTACACTAAAACCTACTAATAGTGTGGTTTGTCTCCTTTCCCATAATGTGCACGGCCTGGGATCCCCCCCGAACGTCTCAAGGTGTTCGCTCGTTAGAAATCCTTGAGAGCTGATATTGTGGCGTTACAGGAAACCCATTTTGCTTCCTCTTTTACACCTAGATATATCCATAGGGACTTCTCTGTATGCTTCTTCACTAATGCTTCGGAAAAATACGAGGGGTAGCGCCCTGTCTATTGCAGTGGTTATCTTTTACAGAATCTAAAGTGATACGGGATAAGGAAGGACGATATTTACTAGTTAAAGGCCATCTGGGTGGTAATTTGGTGACTTTTCTGATTTACTATGCCCCCAATGTGACTCAACTGGCATTTTTTTGATCTCCATTTCAAACTTTATCCCCGGAGTTGGAAGGCAATATACTTTTGGTGGGAGACTCTAATTTGGCCTTAAATCACACGCTTGATAAATCCCATAAACTAAACTTAGAGCCCCTCCGAAACAAAGTCGTGATTATGCACAACTTTTGTATCATTATAACTGGATAGATGCGTGGAGGGAGGCCAACTCTACCTCTAGAGATTACACCCATTTTTTTAGAGCTCATAATTACTACTCGCGTATTAACCACGTTCTTCTTCCTACAGAGATGATCTCTATATTGATTTCTGCTAAAATTGTGTCGACACTGTGTCTGGACCATGACTCGGTGATGTTTACGCTTTCTAATTTAACTATCAGCTTAGCTAAGCCACATTGGCGATTAAATGAGTCCCATCTTAGCACTGAGTTGATCCGCCTTGATGTCATAGAGCACTTACGATCTTACTTTACTACCAATAAAGCGGAAGATACAACTCTTGCTATTCAATGGGCAGCTCGTAAAGCCTCTGTTAGTTTTTTGTATTCAACTATCATCTAGACTTAAGCGATCTCGTGAAGAGTTGACTTCTGCCAAAACTAGGGAACATGAAGATTTGCTAGCTCAACACAAAAATAGCCCATCCCCGAATCTGTTACTTTAGGAGGAACATGCTCACCTAGAACTTAATCTTTGCCTCACTAAGAAAAGCGAAAAAACAGCTACGATGGCTGAACCATACATTTTTCACATGGCGGGACAAATCTGGTTCTCTTTTAGTGCGTGAGCTTTCTCCTAAACACACCTATTTGGCCCTTCCGAAACTTTGGCTTTCGGGGGTCACAATTTCCAGGATCCTCAGAAAATCCTTTAGGAATTTATTAATTTCTGTACTACTTTATATAGCCAACTACGGCCCATTGACCCTTCTTTATTTCGTGATTTTCTAGGACTTTTACAGTTTCCAGGCATTGCCGAAGCTCACAGGGAACTTATGGAACAGCCTGTAACTAGCGAAGAACTAGGTATAGTTCTTAAACTGCTGACATCACATAAATCCCCTGGCTTACCAAATATTTACTATAAAACTTTCTCAGAACAGCTTATCCCCCATATGGCTCTTTACTTCAATTCCCTGAGAGAGAACAGTGTGATTTGTTTGGACAAAAATAAGGCTTACACTAGTGATATTCCTAAACCTAACAAGGATACAAGTGATATTCTTAACTATAGGCCTATTTTGCTATCTAACTGCAACCTGAAGATCCGGCCAAAGTTTTGGCCTTGTGCCTTAATTATTTTTTGGCACAATATATACATAAAGATCAATTGGGTTTTATATCTGTCGTCAAACGTTAGATCAAATCCACAGGTCCATAGCTTTGATTTCTGCTGCTCGCTCTAAATGGGATGCCCCTCTCTCTCTGGAACTGTTGCTCCTCTCTTTAGACCTTCATAAAGCTTTCAACAGTTTAACCTGGGACTATTTGTTTACTGTCTTGAAAGCTTTTGGATTTGGTCCTACATTTCTTACTCTACTACAGTCCTTGTACCACACACCCTCAGCTCAAGTGTCCATCAGAGGTTACAGATCCCCTGTATTTCCAATTTGTCGGAGCCACTCTCCCCCTTACTTTTTGCTCTGGCCATAGGACCCTTAGCTTTGGCAATCCACTCTCACTCATGATTCATGGGGTCCACTGTGGTCCTCAGGAACATAAATGTGCTTTATTTGCAGATGATGTTTTAATGTATATTTCCTGCCCTCTGACTACCATTCCTAATCTACTGTCTCTTCTGCAGCATTTCTTTGAACTCTCTGGGCTCTCTTTAAACTATAAAAAGATGACAGCCCTTAATGTTTCATTTTCCTCTTCTATGGAATAGCAACTTAGGAATATGTATGATTTTCAATCGACCCCCAACTCCTTACCCTATTTAGGGATTAGACGGCTTCCATCGAGATTCTTTACTGAGCTAATTATCCTCCTCTTTTCAGGCACCTTAAAGAACCTCATTGGGCTACTTACTCTGTTTCTTGGTTCGGCAGGATCAACTCTATTAAAATAACATTTTTGCCCCAACTATTATATTATTTTAGGACCTTACTGATTCCGAGACATGAGCTACGACATTTACAGGCCGAGGTGCTTTGTTTTGTTTGGAACAATCGAAGGCCCCGGATAAACCAAAAAACTTTATACACCTTGAAATCTCATGGTGGGATTGGCCTCCCTAATCTTCATACATACTTCCAAGCCGCCTAAATTGTACAATTGGCCTATACTACCGCTAAGGGATCTATTCCCCTTTGGGTATCTATTGAAGCTCTTTCCTGTCATCCCTTGGCGGTTGGTGCTATACTTTGGCTTCCTAGTCGATATTGCCCTCCTTTATTATGTCCTACATTATCTTTTTCGCTGTCAGTCTGGGATAGGGTACCCAATCGCAAATTCCAAGCCTCCTTGCACACGCTTTAAGCCCCTGTGTTCTGTAATCCTGAATTTACTGCATACCTGGCCTGGTCCCATCTGTGTTCCAATGGTGGATTAACAAAGGGTTATTGAGAATAGGTGACTTCCTCTGGCATGCCCGAATCTACCCTCTTCAATATTTTAAAGATAAATTGTAGATATGTCCCACTAAAATTTTATCAAATTGCCTCTTTTATCCATTCCAAATTTGCCTTGTTAGATGAACCACCCGTTCTTACCTCTTTTGAAATCTCCTGTTAGGGTAACAGTTTCACTAGAGGCCGTATTTCTGTGGTGTATGCCCTTCTCGCAGATCCGAGTTCCCAATGGACCAATGGGAACGGGACCTGAATATCAGTTATGATAAATCAGACTGGCGAGATATAGCCTTGGCATTATCCAAAGTTTCTATCAACACCACCTTAATTGAAGGGAATTAAAAAACTTTATTGAGGTGGTATTTGGTCCCAACTCGGATTGCGAAGATGCATCCGCCTACTTCCCCATTGTGCTTTCGGTGTTGTGGGCAGATGGGGTCTATGTTTCATGTCTGGTGGAAATGCCCCATAGTAACTAGATTTTGGATCCGCATATTTAATTTAATCTATACGGTGATGGGGGTGAATGTCCGTAGGGCTCCAGAGATGGCCCTCTTTCATACATTTCCCACTACGATACCATGGAACTCCCTTAAACTGCTTACCTATATGCTGTTAGCAGCAAGAATCACTATAGCTAGACATTGGCAGAATTCTCTTATTCCACTTGACTACGTTAAGAATAAATTGAACTGGATTTTAATCAACAACAAGCTTACCTGCAGTCTACAGAACAATTACACTAAATTTTACAAAACGTGGGATCCCTGGATTCAATATATTTCTGTACCTTGATCTTTCCCGAGGTGACCCACTTCTTCATCTTCCTCTTCTTTTTTTTCCCCTTCTTTAGCCTCTTCCTTTTTCTCTTCTCTTATTCTTTTTTATTTTGTTTCTTACTTTATTATTTTCTTTCTCACTCCTCCATGTAACATGATTGGATGAGCCCGTTTGTATTTGTTATACAACATTTGTCATGTTTGCCCTATTGTTTCTTTAATGCATTTCATGCTGATACCCGTATTAAGTCTTATTTCTGTGATATATCATGACATTTGTCTTTGATGTTTTTTGTACTTTGAAAATCTTTCAATAAAAATCATTGGAAAATAAATGAAAACTATTAAAATAATAAAAAATAACAAAAATCAGTTCCAGAGATTATCCCACAATCTGACCTTACTACAAACATGTCTAAAAAAAAAATGCTCATACGATAGTGCCATTATTTGTTTTGTTTTTCAAAACAGAATTCAGCATGTTGGATCAGGCACATTTTTGATTGACTCATCTATGGCTGGTTTTATTCAAGGTGTTTCTTATATCAGGCCCCCCTTGCAGCACCCTGTGCTCCCCTGGGACCTTAACTTGCTTTGCAAAAACATTGTTTGAACCCATCAGGATATTCCCTTTGAGTCTCTTACCAGGAAAGACCATCCTTCCTTCCCAAGATAGTTTCAGTGTTCCATCTCAATGAGGACATTGTTCTGCCATACCTGTGCCCTGCTCCTAACTATCCAAAGGAAGTCTCTCTACATTTTCTGGATATAAAAACAAAGGAAAACAGGGGGTGCACCAGCTTTGTGCATTACCTAGGGTGATAGCTTTATTGATCCAAATCAAAAAACAAGTCAGCCTTAAGAGGGTCTTTGGGAATGTGGGAGCTGATCCTGTGTACTGGTTGCTTTGTATTTGATATGCTTTTGTTCCTACAATGTTTGTGAGTATATTTTGTTTTGGATCAATAAAGATATCACCCTAGTTAATGCACAAGGCTGGTGCACCCCTTGTTTTCCTTTGTTTTTACAGTTGGTTCCTGCGGGTTCCCCCAACCCCTAGAAGGCAGCAAGGTCAGTGCTGACATTTGATACACAGAGGATGCGTCACAGTTGTATTTTTTTACATCGCTCTGAGTCCCCTGAGTGCAGGGGACTGATATATTTCTGCAACATATTTCCTGGATGTAGTCAGAGCCAACAGTGTGCACCTAAAAGCTACTACTTCCATTTGAGAAACAGATTTCCCATTTGTCCTCCCCTCAGGTTCTTGCAAAGGGCACTCTGCTTAAAAATTCACCATTGCTAGGTGGATTTGGATCAATAGAGTTCACCATATTACCACAGTATACATAAATCTGTCTTGTGCAAATAGTAACCAACAATAAAGTGCACATGTGTAACATTCCAAACATAGTTATCAAAATCCATTTAAATGTCACCAGTGTTCTCACCTAGTGAAGTGATTGGCCTCAGGTGTCACACAGGAATGAAACAAATCCTCCTACATACAGTACATTGTACCAGTTTATCTATAGTTGTCTGTCCCCTATATCCATTCAAAATGCAGAATTTACACAGGATCTCTCAGCTCTGAAAAGTAGGGGGCAGGGGAGCAGACGTTACATCAGTGAGGAGATCTTTGAGAGCTGAATGGAGGGAAAGTACACGCTATAGAGCAATATGCTTTCTTCATATTTCATGTCTGAATTTACAATCACTTGTAAAAGGTGAACTAACTCCATATATCCTTGTCACTCCTGCAGTCCCCGCTGCACATAGCACCCATAATGCCCCAAAGTGGGTATCCATCATAATGCTGACAGTAGCAAGTGCTCACTGGTCATCATGAGCATATGACTGTACTGACTAATGAGAAGTGCTGCTTTCTTATGGGACACTTTACCGGAAAAAGATGCCTCGGATGCATAATTCATTGGTCAGAACAACCACATGGCTGCATTGACCAGTGAGAGCTTGCCAATGCTAGCATTATGATGTGTACTCATTCCAGAGCTGTATATTGCAGTGGATGGTGCACAGACCAATTCACTGCCAGCACAGGGCAGTGGGGACTGGAGGGGTGGCCAGGAAATTTCTAGTTAGTTTAATTTTAATTTTCTTCTTACAAGGTATACCCATAAAAGTTTTGTCCATACTGTTCATACACGTAAATTTTGCAGGTTTAGTTACAAGTGGCCCTACCCCTCCTCTACTTTATAAAATTTCACAAATACCAACAAGCAAGGCCAACTGCAATCCTTCATTTTTTAAAATATTTGTTTGGTAAAATAAATGTTTCACAATTTATTTTGCCAAACAATATATTTGTTTGGCAAAAAAAGCTTACAAAAAAAAGAAAAAAAACCCCAAACAAACAAAACAAAAACAAAACAAACAAAAAAAATGGGCAGACTCGATGGACCACTCAGTCTTTTTCTGCTGTCACTTTTCTATGTTTCTAATTTACTATATATAAAACTAATTTACCTTTGTCAAAGGTGAGGGTCAATGTGACAAATCCAAACAAATGAGAAAAACAAAAAATATGCGGTATATACTGTTCAGTTCAAATACATTGCAAAAATGAATAATTAAATCTTAATCAAATTCTTTTATGAATCAAATTGTGAAAAGATTTTAACAGCAACCCCCCTCCCCCATACCTGCCTACAAAGTGGCAGTTACAAATAATATTTTGGACAGTTTATGAAGTGTCACACAAGAGGATTTATGGATGCACACAGAGATTTCACAATTTGATTGATAATAGAATTTGATTAAGATTTAATGATTGTTTTTGCAATGTTTTTGCATTGAACAGTGTTTAGCACAGATTTGTTGTTTTGTTCGTTTGTTTAGAATGGTAACTTTGATCATCACATTTGAGTGCGGTATAATAGTTTTATAAATTTGTGGAGGTGATTTATCATCTGAATACTGCTGATTCAAACATTTATTAGGTGAGTGTGAAATTGTTATTTGAATTAACACTTTACTATTTGTAGATGACCATTTACTTTTACTTTTGTCATAAACAGCCATGCTAATCAATATTAAAAAGTTCCAGAAGGTGGCACTATAGGATCTTGCAAGAATTACAGCTGGGGATAAGAAACTTTAAACCTTACATAGGAAATTAGGTCACCTTAATCCTACAATATATTTTGTTAATTTTACCCTGCACTTTTAGAAATGTTATACAGGATATACACCATAGCAAGAAATTACAACACATTTTTTTATGCGTGTTTATAAGGCAGTAGGGGATTGAGAACCAAATAGCTCCCATTTGAAGTTTTTGTTAAAGTTTTAAATCGTAAACATGTCCATGACAAATGTGACATAATGTAGACAATCTGAGAAACTGGTGATCATTTTAGGCAGTTTTAATGCTCCCACTGTGCACTGACTAACAGGACTGTTAAAGACCTTTATTCAAAAGTGCTGATTTTATTTTGGGTGGAGAGTGATAGGGGTAGTCTTAGAAAACTTAAAATCTTAGAGGGACCTCAGCAAAGAACAAATTTGTTTTGGATGCAGTATGCTTAGGAATTGTGCTTATAATGATGCCGCCTATTTATAAAACATTGAATGATGGGTTAAAGTTGAACTCCAGGTTTCATTTACCTTTATTACATTGTAATAATAAAAATGTGAAAAATATACAAATCACAAATAATAGCGCAAACCAAATCACACAACTAAATATAACCACCACCAAATAAGTGCATATTAATAGTGCAAACAAAAAATCAATAAATAGGGAATCTCAATATAGTCCATTCAGAAAAGTCCATATAAACATGATCCTCAGTAAATGAAGTAATGAGATCCTCCTTCATAAGCAATGTGGTATTCAGTGCTCAAAAACACCCCATCAAAATGCACACTCACCATGTGCTAGTAATTAACCAGCATGTTAGTATATATCCAGCATTCACCAAACAGACTTCAAAGGACGATCCTCATGTGTTGGTAATTACTCAGCATACTACTATGTATCCAGCATATCACCAAACAAACTCCAGAGAAGATCCTCTCATATCCAGATTAGCACATGTGGGTAAAGAAAATACTCTCCATAGTGCAGTATCATCCAACAAATTTATTGCCAAACAAACCCCCCTTAAAATCACACTCACAATGAGCAAATAAAAACAAGGCGTTTTGTTATATCAGAGCTCCAGTCTCTGCATCCTGTGTCTTCCTTATTTAAGGAAGGAAGGCAGCAAATGTTGTTCATGCTGGTTACAGTGCATTTCTCTCTGGAATTCTGAGGAAAATGGGTCGTTCGAGACATTGTTCAGAAGAACAGCGTACCTTGATTAAAAAGTTGGTTGGAGAGGGGAAAACATATAAAAAAGTGCAGAAAATGATAGGCTGCTCAGCTAAAATGATCGCAAATGCTTTAAAATGGCAACCAAAACCTGAAAGACGTGGAAGAAAGCACAAAACTACCATTCGAATGGATAGAAGAATAGCCAAAATGGCAAGGACTCAGCCAACAATCAGCTCCAGGAAGATCAAAGAAGGTCTAAAGTTACCTGTGAGTACTGTTACAATTAGAAGACACCTATGTGAAGCGAAGTTATCTGCAAGAAGCCCCCGCAAAGTCCCACTGTTGAAAAAAAGACGTGCTGAAGAGGTTACAATTTGCCAAAGAGCACATTGACTGGCCTAAAGAGAAATGGCGCAACATTTTGTGGACTGATGAAAGTAAGATTGTTCTTTTTGGGTCTAGTGGCCGAAGACAGTTTGTCAGACGACCCCCAAACACTGAATTCAAGCCACAGTACACTGTGAAGACAGTGAAGCATGGTTGCGCAAGCATCATGACATGGGGATGTTTCTCATACTACTGTGTTGGGCCTATTTATTGCATACCAGGGATCATGGATCAGTTTGAATACATCAGAATACTTAAAGAGGTCATGCTGCCTTACGCTGAAGAGGAAATGCCCTTGAAATGGGTGTTCCAACAAGACAATGACCCCAAACACACCAGTAAATGTGCAACATCTTGGTTCCAGACCAACAAGATTGACGTTATGGAGTGGCCAGCCCAATCCCCGGATCTTAATCCAATAGAAAACTTGTGGGGTGACATCAAAAATGCAGTTTCTGAGGTAAAACCAAGAAATAGAGAAGAACTGTGGAATGTAGTCCAATCATCCTGGGCTGGAAAACCTGTTCACAGGTTCCAGAACTTGGTTGGCTCCATGCGACACAGATGTACAGCAGTTCTCAGAAACAGTGGTTATACAACTAAATATTAATTAAGTGATTCAAAGGAAAGCAAAATCTTCAAACATTTTTCAGTTTACATAGTGAATGTTTGAGTTTGTAAAGAAGAATACAAACACTGCTATTTTTTTGAACAGTCTAATATTCACTTTTCTTCAATTTTTTTAGAGGAACAACACAAATTTGATATATTTTTCTTCATGTTTTGATTTGGAATAGAATGTGTAGTGTTCCCAATGCTTTTGTGTGTATGGAAATAAAAGCTATTAGAAGGATTTTGAGCTTTATTCACTTTTTTCAACACACTGCTATTATTTTGAACACAACTGTATAAGCCCAGTTAACACATGTAAACAGAACACTAGTAAAATAGAAATAATTAATTAGCAACAGTTAGCAGATTATACAGTCATGAGTAGTAAACTTCAACCATTTAATTGCAACACCAGCAGTGGGAAGTGGGAAGAAAAGGCTTGTTGACTTATCAGAACCATTGGCGACCCAATTTGAATAGCAATGGCTGAAAGGGATTTGTGCTTCTAATGATTACTGGTAGGTTCCGGTTCCATATTGGGCCCAAGAGACTGTGTTCTGGAAGGAAGAAATTAGCATGCACACACAGGTTTCCAGAAGACAATCTGAATCTTTATTCGTAGATTCTTCTTATATAGCAACAAAGAAAACCATACAATAGGATTTCGCTGGATACTTGTCAAAGCTGTGAACGTGAGATTTCTCAGACCTTGAAATCAGTTACAAGTAACCAACAGTTATTTTCCCATGGGACAGAAGTATTTGACTTTTAACTATATCATAGCAGAAACAAATGCTGTTAATACAAAGAAATAACTGGATACTTTCCCTGCCTCTACCAAGGCTAAGCTAAGATAAAAAACAAAAGAATGTGTGAGTGCAGTTCTATAACACATACACAGCTTTTACATGCACGTCTTCATATTTTTATTAACTCATTCTGGGTATAATACAAAACAATTAATCAACATGGAGTACAAAATATAAAATGGAGTGGGAAAACAAATAGACAAAAAAGACATACATTTCCCTTCAATCCCCTCTTAAATCATTATTTACATATATGATTTTTCCTTTGCATATACTTATATTACACTGTTTCTTTGCAACTTTTCCTTGTATTTTGCTAGATAGCTGTGATACTCCTTAGACTTTGGGTTCAGTGGGGCAGTTTGTTCTTGGATCTCTTCTGCATACATAGTCATACCTATACCTTTGTTCATAAGCCTTTTTATACAGGGAATCACACAGCACACTATCAAGGCTATGAGTATCAGGGTAACTACAATAATCACCCCTATTTGTGCTAGCACCTGCTTCCATCCCTTGAGCCACCCAAAATATTGATCCCATGGATCTGTGATCCCTGAATTCCTTTTCAACTCTTCTGACAGATCAGACAGTTTTTTTTATAGCCATAGTGACCTTACCATTTGGTTCTGTATTGTCTGGAATGTAGGTACAGCAAGTACCTTTTACCATTGCACACACACCACCCTTTTCTGCAAGCATCATATCTAAGACCATACGATTTTGGAAGGTCATGGCGGAGTCAGCTTGCAACTGCTCCGCTATTCCCTTCAATGCATCCCTGGTGCAGTTGACAAACCTCTGCTGATTGTAATATATATAATTTATCCAATCAACATTCTTGTTGATGGTGATGGTTGGAATTATTGACTCAAAACCCGCTTTGACCTGGTCCCTGGCTTTAAACTCATTTGGGACCCCTCTTGGAACCCCTATGGCGTCTATATAAACATGTGGGTCAAAACTATGAATCGGGGCCTCCCTCTTGTGCCTCTGGGTGCCTCCTGCTATATCTCCAGGGATCTCAGAAAAAAATGTCACTAAAAGATATGCAGGGGCATAATAGCTTTGGCCAAAGCACACTCACCAGACCACTCCTTCTCCAATCTAGACCTGATCTTACCATCACCACAAATTCAGTAGATATCGCCTAAAGATTGTGTCTGATTCTGTAAAAGCCTAGATGAAATGTTGCTGTATGTGTGACAAAAAACTTTTGTAAAACTTCCCATACTTCTCTTTGTTGCCACTGCTCTATAGCAGGTATAATTCCCTGGGTAAATTTGCAAGCCTTCACCTGGTTTGGGGTTTTTGGTGACTATGGGATCCAGGTTTCATAGGAAGCATTTTTGTTATGTGTTCCTGTAAAAAGACTTAGGAAACATTCTTCAACATCTTCAGGAAGGTTTAGTGGCACTGTTCCCACATGGGGTCTGGCTGCTCCACAGACATAACAATTAGACTTGTTGTGCTGCAGGGCACTGTACCTCATCCATTCTAACCAAAGATTTACATCTAAAAATCCCGTCTCCGCTGCCACGGTATCTTCGAAAGAAGGATCAGCGATGTTAATCATATCCTTAAAAAGTACTGATGTGTGGCTTCAGGGGATTGTATTCATTGTTATTATACATGTCTTGTATCTTAAATTGCTTCCTTGTGCCCGATATACCCCCTCCCCAGTATAACCCAAATACATACATTCCAGAATCACTAGGGCTGGGGTTTTCTATGGTAAGCGTATATTTGGCATTGGGCTTGGTAAGAGTCATTCTATTTATGAGGGATTTTCCATTCTTGTCCTTCTTATTTATGGCCGTGTCAGGTTTGTATCCCCAGTCAGTTCCTATGTTCCATCCCACTGCTCCCCAATATTCACAGTTACTCAGATATAACCTATTCCCTCCCTCTTGTGCGCCCTTTTCCTGCTACTCTCTTCATCCCCTCTATCTGGGAGGTCTCCATAGGTAAAGGAAAATGTAGCAACATGGGTGTTAGAAAAATCGAACCACAATGTAGTAATCTTCCCCTCTCTGGTAATAGCAACCTGTGGTTTCTGTGCTGGTATATTTTGGTCCTAGTGTGTATTGGATGTGTGTTTTTCTCAGATATTATTATCACTGTTGTTGTGGACTATGTGTGTATTTGCTTAGATATTCTAGTTCTCCTTAAACTATTATAATAGTGATGTAGCGCTATATTAACTTAAAGAGCCTTAAATTAGGTAAAACATTGCTTCTTCAATATGAAAAAATCAATATGCTGTTAATCAGAAATAAACTTATGACATTTGTAGATGATACATGCAGTATAATACAAATATATCTAAGTGATCATAATATCCTTATCGTGAAACACAGTGATACCCTGTGCAGGGGTATCAGTCACTTTAAATAGGTGATCTATATAAGTAATAAAACAGTCCACAATATCCAGTGTCTAACTTGTGTAACAACAGCCCACACACAAAATGACAATCTGCATGCTCCTGTGCCGGTGCAGGTGGTGAATAATGCTCCTAAATGGAAGGCGTGCCCTTCCCCCTGCGACCCACAGGGGCTAAAAAGCCTTACGGATCACCCAGGATCCTACACGATCTCTCCACACAAGGATAGGCTTCACCACCTACAGTAAACTTTCCTCCACCTTCCACTATTCCTTCATGGTCAGGTAGTAGTATGGACGCTCATAAATAGACATGATGTTTGGGAATCATACAATAGAAACACAGAGATCCTCCATAGTGTGACAATTTAAGCAGCAGTACAAAATGCCTGTGTCACCTCACATGGGTGTACTGAGAACTCTCTGGTGTACCAAGATGGTGCTGGACCGGAAATACGTCATACGTCACCACGTCATGTCTACGCGTTACGCCACGCCCCTCATAGCTTCATCAGGATAGCGTTGTGGTGATTTATCTAGTATTCATAGTGGAATCCGGTTGCTGATTGGTTTATTGTATATGCTAATTATCGTGGCCATTTTGTTGAAGTTGCTTATGATGAGTTGCAAAGTGTTTAGACACACTATGTTTCGGGAACCCTTTATTAATGTTTTGGACATGTTCCCTTAGTCGTTTTCATAGTGGTCTCTTGGTGCGTCCAATATACTGAAATCCGCATTTGCATTGCAAGCCATACACAACCCCTTCAGTTCTACATGTTATGAATTCTTTCATTTTAAATTCATCCCCACTATTTCTTGATTTAAAGGTAAACGTTTTCTTGTTCTGTCCCCTAGTGGCTTTGCATGCATAACATTTTTTGCACGGATAAAAACCCTCTGCATCTAAAAATGTGATCTTTCTATCTTTAGTAGTTGGGTCCACTACATTCTTAACTAGCTTTTCTCTCAAGGTGGGTGCCTTTCTATAAACAAATTTTGGTTGTTGTGATATAATTTTTTCTAGCACCGAATCCGTTTTTAAAATTGGCCAATGCCTCATAAAAAATGATTTTTTTATATTGACTATTAAAATCCATAATAATGACTGGTTCATCCATAAAATTCTGATCTTTCTCTTTGTCTTTCAGAAGTGTCTCTCTATCCATATTATTCACTTCCCTACTTTTTTCTTTTATTTTTTTCTCTTCATATCCTTTAACTATGAATCTTTCTTCCATTGTTTTTACCTGTTCCTGATAGTCTTCTCTATATGTACAATTGCGCCTGAGTCTAATAAACTGCCCCTTAGGTATATTAAGGAGCCAGGGGGGATAGTGGCAACTGTCTAGGGGTATGTACCCATTCCGATCGACTCCCTTAAAGAAATTCCGTGTATAAATAGTGGATTCTTTAATTAAAATTTCTAAATCCAAAAATTGAATACATTCTACACTTTGGTTCCAAGTAAATTTGATATTCTTGTTATTAGAATTGAGTGTATTCAAAAATTCCAATAAATCGGATTTTTTTCCCTCCCATATCATAAAAACATCATCTATATATCTTTTATATATCTTGAGTTGTATGGGGGGTTGTTGATATATAGTTTCCTCTTCCCATTGCGCCATAAACAAGTTGGCCACACTGGGGGCAAACCTTGCCCCCATGGCTACTCCTTTAATCTGTTTATAATACTTTTTATCGTGACAAAAATAGTTGTGTGTTAAACAATATTCTAAAGTTTCCAAAATAAATTTATGTTGTTTCCATGTTGTACCGCTGTACTCTCTCAAGCCCCAGCCAATTGCTGATAGCTACACATGCCGAAAGAAACAAACAATATAGGATTACAAATAGGACTCAAGAAATTATCTAAACGAAATTACATTGTTATCAGACTGGCCCATAAAGGTGGGGGCATTGTGATTCTTTCGAAGGAATACTATCTCGAAGAATTACAGAAACAACTAGCCGACTCTACTACATACCTGGTATTAAATAAAGATCCAACCATTAAATATAAAAAGGAACTAGAAAAAATTCTGAAAAAAGGAGTAGAATTAAACATCCTCAATAAAAAAGAAGCCAAATACCTTATCCCGGAGACATGCAGATTACCTATAATATATACAGTGCCAAAAATCCATAAGGGTATATCAAACCCACCAGGAAGACCTATAATTAGTGGGATTCAATCTATTATGGCAAGAATGGAACAGCCACTTGTGAAAAAAACAAAAGCGTACCTGCGGGACACTAAACATTTGATTCAAATGTTGGAGGAATCAAAGCAAGGACAGGATATGATTTTAATAAGTGGAGATGTCTCATCTTTATACACTATCATCACCCATGAGGATGCCCTATCAGCAGTTGGCTGGGGCTTGAGAGAGTACAGCGGTACAACATGGAAACAACGTAAATTTATTTTGGAAACTTTAGAATATTGTTTAACACACAACTATTTTTGTCACGATAAAAAGTATTATAAACAGATTAAAGGAGTAGCCATGGGGGCAAGGTTTGCCCCCAGTGTGGCCAACTTGTTTATGGCGCAATGGGAAGAGGAACTATATATCAACAACCCCCCATACAACTTAAGATATATAAAAGATATATAGATGATGTTTTTATGATATGGGAGGGAAAAAAATCCGATTTATTGGAATTTTTGAATACACTCAATACTAATAACAAGAATATCAAATTTACTTGGAACCAAAGTGTAGAATGTATTCAATTTTTGGATTTAGAAATTTTAATTAAAGAATCCACTATTTATACACGGAATTTCTTTAAGGGAGTCGATCGGAATGAGTACATACCCCTAGACAGTTGCCTTTATCCCCCCTGGCTCCTTAATATACCTAAGGGGCAGTTTATTAGACTCAGGCGCAATTGTACATATAGAGAAGACTATCAGGAACAGGTAAAAACAATGGAAGAAAGATTCATAGTTAAAGGATATGAAGAGAAACAAATAAAAGAAAAAAGTAGGGAAGTGTATAATATGGAGAGAGAGACACTGCTGAAAGACAAAGATCAGAATTTTATGGATGAACCAGTCATTATTATGGATTTTAATAGTCAACATAAAAAAACCGAACACATTTTTAGGAGGCATTGGACAAATTTAAAAACGGATTCGGTGCTAGAAAAAATTATATCACAACAACCAAAATTTGTTTATAGAAAGGCACCCACCTTGAGAGAAAAGCTAGTTAAGAATGTAGTGGACCCAACTAAGAATTCATAACATGTAGAACGGAAGGGGTTGTGTATGGCTTGCAATGCAAATGCGGATTTCAGTATATTGGACGCACCAAGAGACCACTATGGAAACGACTAAGGGAACATGTCCAAAACATTAATAAAGGGTTCCCGAAACATAGTGTGTCTAAACACTTTGCAACTCATCATAAGCAGGATCCATCAGAATTACAATTTTGGGGCATTGAAAGTTATAAGAAGCATTGGCGAGGGAGCCACAAAGTCCGCACTTTAAGTAAAATGGAGTCAAAATGGATATATACCATGCAAACCCAAGCCCCAAAGGGGTTAAACATAGAATTTGATCTTAACTGTTTTATTAGTGCGGATTTCAGTATATTGGACGCACCAAGAGACCACTATGGAAACGACTAAGGGAACATGTCCAAAACATTAATAAAGGGTTCCCGAAACATAGTGTGTCTAAACACTTTGCAACTCATCATAAGCAGGATCCATCAGAATTACAATTTTGGGGCATTGAAAGTTATAAGAAGCATTGGCGAGGGAGCCACAAAGTCCGCACTTTAAGTAAAATGGAGTCAAAATGGATATATACCATGCAAACCCAAGCCCCAAAGGGGTTAAACATAGAATTTGATCTTAACTGTTTTATTAGTGATTTTTAACCTCCAAATGTTTTTAACTATATTGTTAGCACTTTATATGTATGTACTGTACCTATCTGGTTACTCGGGTTTTTCGTTTTTAGGTATTTTTTAATTTATTACACATATATAAACACATTTATCTCAAGTATTTAATAAAAATGTATGGTTTTAAAAGTTGTTCTATTTAAGCATCAAGCTCATATATATTTACATAGAAACTACCTCACAAAATAGATCATTAATTTATGCAGGATATCGCGGATCATACAAGACCATACAGTACTAATTGAATAGCGGTCATACAGTAATACAATATATACAAATTGGAACTATGAAAAAATGGCCGCCGCATATACTTTCACAGAAAAACTACAAGGAAATGGCCGCAAGGTTTAATACAGTAAACCATATGAATAGGAAAAACAACAAGAATAAGTGGAAAAGTGTCCCAGATTATCGTGACTTCAACAAAATGGCCACGATAATTAGCATATACAATAAACCAATCAGCACCCAGTTTACACTATGAATACTAGATAAATCACCACAACGCTATCCTGATGAAGCTAGGAGGGGCGTGGCGTAACGCGTAGACATGATGTGGTGAAGTATGACGTATTTCGGGTCCAGCGCCATCTTGGTACACCAGAGAGTTCTCAGTACACCCATGTGAGGTGACACAGGCGTTTTGTACTGCTGCTTAAATTGTCACACTATGGAGGATTTCTGTGTTTCTATTGTATTATTCCCAAACATCATGTCTATTTATGAGCGTCCATACTACTACCTGACCATGGAGGAATAGTGGAAGGTGGAGGAAAGCTTACTGAAGGTGGTGGAGCCTATCCTTGTGTGGAGAGATCTTGTAGGATCCTGGGTGATCCGTAAGGCTTTTTAGCCCCTGTGGGTCGCAGGGGGAAGGTGAGCGGGCACGCCTTCCATTTAGGAGCATTATTCACCACCTGAACCGACACAGGAGCATGCAGATTGTCATTGTGTGTGGGCTGTTGTTACACAAGTTAGACACCGGATATTGTGGACTGTTTTATTACTTATATAGATCACCTATTTAAAGTGACACATACCCCTGCACAGGGTATCACTGTGTTTCACGATAAGGATATTATGATCACTTAGATATATTTGTATTATACTGCATGTATCATCTACAAATGTCATAAGTTTATTTCTGATTAACAGCATATTGATTTTTTCATATTGAAGAAGCAATGTTTTACCTAACTTAAGACTCTTTAAGGTAATACAGAGCTACATCAGTATTATAATAGTTTATCCATTTTCATCTAAAGGTGAGGGTTGGATGTAAGCTGCTTTTTTCACTAGCCCTAGTAGGCATAGCACCACAATTCTGGTTTTCCTTGTAGCCACATATGACCTGAACAGTGCCCGGGTCTTCTGGGGAATATATGCAGTTAGTCACTATCCATATTGGGGTAAACACTAAAAATGTAATCAGTCCCAGCAGAATCCATAGTTTGCCAGAGTCCTTGGCTAATAAAATGTTCATCTTGATTGTTTTGAGAGACTTTGTTACCGACTTCACTCACTCTTTGAGGATTTATATCACCTGCTTCACCTCCTTTAATAGGCAGCACCTTGTCCTGGTCCTCTCCTGTGCCTGTATCTTTGTCTTTAGCCACTTTAACTCTTTTCACCCGGCTGACATGGATCCAGGCTTGTTGTCCTTCTACTAAGACTGTGGTTCTGGTGACTGCTATCACTCTGGTCTCTGGCCCAAAGGATATCCGGCCTTTTTGTTCTGGGCTAGCTGCTTGACCACTACGATATCACCAACCTGGAAAGGATGTGTAGGGACCTGTGAAGAAATAGGAGAGGTGCAAGCAACGTTTCTTTCAACTATATTCAAAGTTTCAATCAATTTACGGACATACTCTTCCTTAATCTGATCCAAATCTCCTGATTCTAACAATAGTGGTGTTCTAGTCCATGGGGTGGGGAATGGTCTTCACATCAATACCTCAAATGGAGAATATCCTGTTACTTTATTTGGTGTCATCCTGATTTCTGCTAATACAATTGGACGTAGCTTTGTCCAGCCGACAAAAGTACCCCCAGTTGCTTTCCTCAGTTTATCTTTTATAGTCCTGTTCATTCTTTCTATTATCCCTGAACTTTGTGGGTAATAAAGAATGTGAAATTTCCATTCTATCCTAAGGGCTTTTACCAGGGCCTGACATATTTTAAATGCAAAAGATGGGCCATTGTCTGAGCTGATTTGTAGAGGGCATTCCCGTCTAGGAATAATTTCCTGTGTGAGGATATGGACAACTGTCTGGGCATCTTCCTTTTTAGTCTTGAAAGCTTCTACCCACCTAGAAAACACATCTAAAATCACCAAAAAATATTCTTGTTTCTTTCCTATCTTTGGCATGTGTGTAAAATCAACTTGAAAATGTGTAAAAAGAATAATAGGGTATTGTAGATGCTCATGCTTAGGCTTATTTGGTATGTTTGGATTATTACGGATACAAACAATGCATCTGGATACAAACAATGCATCTGGATACAAAAGCCTTCACTAATTTGGGGAGGCCTGCAATGTAAAAATCTTGTAATAAAACTTCACAGGTGTTTTGCCAGCCCCTGCATCCTACTCCGTGGTATTGTTCTATGAACAGGGGAGCACTGGTTGCAAGGATGCATGGCTTCCCCTCTTTGAGAAAGAGGCCTTTCTCATCTTTTACTAAATCCTCTCCCATTTAATCCTAACAGAGCATTAAGAATGGGAGCAGGGCCTGAGGTGACTGACGGATATTTGAAGGTGAGATTAGGACTGGATAAAAGAATGACCTCATAACCGCTCAGCCTCAGAGAGGACCTGTGCTGAGTGTGTATATTTTTTTAGCAAAATAGCTACATTATGTGTAGTGTGTAATGTCGTAGGGTGTCCTGAGATGACATAGACATCCCCACAGCCGTAAGGCAAGATGCCAACGCTTTGATACACGCAAGCATGCTCTGGACTTGAACTGGTACCACTTTTGAGAAAAAAGCTACAAAGCGAAGTCTGCCTCCGTGCTCTTGGGCGAGTACACCGGCCATGGTCTTACAATTGTCCCTTGCATACACATGAAACATTTTTACATAGTCAGGAAGGCCGGGGCCAGGGGCAGTTACCATTGCATTTTTTAAATACACATAAGCATCAACCACGTCATCTGACCATTTAACAATTTCTGACATTTCCTGGGTTGTGGCTTGTCTCAACAAATTATCATAATAGGAACAGTCAGGTATTCACTGGCGGCAGTAACCAATGGCTCCAAAAAAGGAGGGCATATCTTTCTTGGTTTGTGGGCGGGCAAGATTCAGGACAGCCACAGCTCTCTTTGGACTGACTTTCCTTTCCCCCTTTGTAAGCACAAAACCCAGATATTCAACACTTGTTTTACACCATTGCAGGTTTTTCTTTGACACCGTGTGTCCACTCTCCAAAAAGACATTTCAACAAACTTTCCCCATCCCTCAGGCCGGCCCCCTTAGTGGGACTGTAGAGGCAGATGTCATCTGCATACTGCAGCAGGACTGACCCATGGTCCGGTGTCCACTCCCTCAGAGTGGCCTGGACGATAATTGAGTAGACTAAAGAAAAATCTACAAAAACCCTGACACATTTTACACCAGGTCATCTGGCGGCCGTGGAAACAGAAACCAAAAATGGGCTGTGTCTCTGCGTCAACAGGGAAGCTAAAAAATGCATTTGCTAAGTCTATTACTGAAAAATATTCAGCATCAGATGATATGGCTGTAAAAAAAGATGGCATATCAGACATCACCGGGTGGTATCAACCAGTGAGTCAATAATCAGTTTAATGTCTTCCTGTGTGAAATTCCTGTCTTTACATGCCTTCTTTAAATATACCAGTGTTTTCCGGTGTAGTAGTGGGCTTGGGACAGTGTTTTGTAATACAGTCAATGTCTTCTACTTCTAAACATTTAATTATCAATGTGTCCCCTACTGTGAGAAATGGATATTGCTTAGTTTGTGTTGCCACCTTGTGCCTGGTTCTATCTGCCGGTCCGGGGCTAGGGCCTTTTATCATATCCATATGAAAAATGTCATTATCTCCTGTTCTCGGGAACGGACTTGAACTTTCCATTGCTTCAGTCCACCCTGCTAGATTGTCTATCCACGGATTTATTAGGTAATAATCAGTCCCACAAATCCGGGCTATGAAGTCTTTACATAACTCACCCTGTTCCGGACAAGGTGTATTTTTACTCTTATTTTGTTCTATTTTATCTATTTAAAAAAAAGAAATGTATAGATTCAAAAAAAAGAAAAAAGGAAAATGAAAGTGATTCACAGTGCTTGACTGTCAACTGAGCTTCCCTCAGATGCGTCTTCCTAAAACATAAATCTAGTCACTTGTATACCTTATCGGGTCGAGTGATCTGTGACCAATTATTACTCTTATCACAAAGAATATAGAGAGACAGAGAAAGAATATACAACTTTTCCTACTCTATACCCTGCAAAGGACACTCTATATAATAGTATCCTTTGTCTCTAACCTGTCTTAACTTCTTCCACTGTAAGTCCCTCTTGAAATTCTACTGGACAATGTAAATTTACCCTTTCTATCTGTATGTTAGAAGTGCCTTGATAAAAAAATCTTCTGCTTAATTTATATTTATATTCTTTTTCTACCTTACTCACAAGGTAACCTCCAGGAATACGATTACTAAAAAATTAGTCCGCATACACATTCAGGACAAATCATTTGCAAAACATTTAATCTGTAACTACTGGTCCATAAACTTACCACCTGGACATCGGTGTCACACAACAAATTATCTTATACTTTACGCGACAGAAAGATAAGCAACAGAATTTTGGCAGCCCAAACCTACCAGTGTCAATTTTTTCTTATTTCCTGGACATCCAATGTCCTTATAATACTTTCCAAAAGTACATATCTGCCGGCAATATCAATATTTCCTGGACATCCAATGTCCTTTAAGTACTTTCCAAAAGTACATGCATATATGTATTTTCTGGACATCCAATGTCCTTTAAGTACTTTCCCAAAGTACATACATATACAGTCATGGCCGAAATTGTTGGCACCCTTGATATTTTTCCTGAAAATCAAGTATTTCACACAAAAAAGGTATTGCATTAACACATGTTTTGCTATACACATGTTTATTCCCTTTGTATGTATTGGAACAAATATAAAACAGAGGCAGAAAAGCAAATATGACATAATGTCACACAAAACCCCAAAAATGGGCTGGACAAAAGTATTGGCACCCTTAACTTAATATTTGGTTGCACACCCTTTGGAAAACATAACTGAAATCAGTCGCTTCCTATAACCATCAATAAGCTTCTGACACCTCTCACCCGGAATTTTGGACCACTCTTCCTTTGCAAACAGCTCCAGGTCTCTCTTATTGGAAGGACACCTTTTCCCAACAGCAATTTTAAGATCTCTCCACAGGTGTTCAATGGGATTTAGATCTGGGCTCATTGCTGGCCACTTCAGAACTCTCCAGCGCTTCTTTGCCATCCATTTCTGAGTGCTTTTTGACGTATGTTTGGGGTCATTGTCCTGCTGGAAGACCCAGGATCTTGGACGCAAACCCAGCTTTCTGACACTGGGCCCTACAGTGCGACCCAAAATCCTTTGGTAATCCTCAGATTTCATGATGCCTTGCACACAGTCAAGGCACCCAGTGCCAGAGGCAGCAAAACAACCCCAAAACATCATTGAACCTCCACCATATTTTACCGTAGGTACTGTGTTTTGTTCTTTGTAGGCCTCATTCCGTTTTCGGTAAACAGTAGAATGATGTGCTTTACCGAAAAGCTCTATCTTGGTCTCATCTGTCCACAAGACGTTTTCCCAGAAGGCTTTTGGCTTACTCAAGTACATTTTGGCAAACTGTAGTCTTGCTTTTTTATGTCTCTGTGTCAGCAGTGGGGTCCTCCTGGGTCTCCTGCCATAGCGTTTCATTTCATTTACATGTCGACGGATAGTTCGCGCTGACACTGATGCTCCCTGAGCCTGCAGGACAGCTTGAATGTCTTTGGAACATGTTTGGGGCTGCTTATCCACCATCCGGACTATTCTGCGTTGCAATCTTTCATCAATTTTCCTCATCCGTCCACGACCAGGGAGATTAGCTACAGTGCCATGGGTTGCAAACTTCTTGATAATGTTGCGCACTGTGGACAAAGGCAAATCTAGTTCTCTGGAGATGGACTTGTAACCTTGAGATTGTTGATATTTTGCCACAATTTTGGTTCTCAGGTCCTCAGACAGTTCTCGTCTCCTCTTTCTGTTGTCCATGCTTAGTGTGGCACAGACAGACACACAATGCAAAGGTTAAGTGAACGTCTCTCCTTTTTATCTGCTTTCAGGTGTGATTTCTATATTGCCCACACCTGTTACTTGCCCCAGGTGAGTTTACAGGAGCATCACATGCTTGTAACATTCTTATTTATCCGCAGTTGTGAAAGGGTGCCAATACTTTTGTCCAGCCCATTTTTGGAGGTTTGTGTGACATTATGTCGAATTTGCTTTCTTTCCTCCCTTTTTTTGTTTTGTCCCAATACACACAAAGGGAATAAACATGTGTATAGCAAAACATGTGTTAATGCAATACGTTTCGTGAGAAATACATGATTTCCTGGAGAAATATCAAGGGTGCCAACAATTTCGGCCATGACTGTATATATATATATATATATATATATATATATATATGTCTATTTTCTGGACATCCAATGTCCTGGACATCTAATGTCCCTCAAAGTACTTACCAAAAGTACACATCGACTTATTCCGGCTGGCAATCTTTTATACTATACCCTTTCATTAAAACATACTTCCAAAGTATGTGGGCATAGGAACTCAGCCAGAGCCTAGTCACGGTAAATATCAGAAAATATAAATCAAATACTTACCGGATACGATGACTCTCCGAGCCCGGGACGAGCCCCCAAACTGAAAGGGATTTGTGCTTCTAATGATTACTGGTAGGTTCCAGTTCCATATTGGGCCCAAGAGACTGTGTTCTGGAAGGAAGAAATTAGCATGCACACACAGGTTTCCAGAAGACAATCTGAATCTTTATTCGTAGATTCTTCTTCTTATATTGTAACAAAGAAAACCATGCAATAGGATTTTGCTGGATACTTGTTAAAGCTGTGAACGTGAGATTTCTCAGACCTTGAAATCAATTACAAGTAACCAACAGTTATTTTCCCATGGGACAGAAGTATTTGACTTTTAACTATATCATAGCAGAAACAAATGCTGTTAATACAAAGAAATAACTGTCAAGGTCCTACCTTTTCCCAGAGGTTATGTTACTCCATGTGCTGGCATCCATCTTGGATTTCTGCAGAGCATGGTGGGAATCTTTTATGTCTTCAGGTCTCTGAGGTCCATCCCCCAGAGGGGTGTGGCTGATTACATATAAGCCTGTGGTCCGCACATGCTCTTTGCACTTGTGTCTTTGTGTTGCTACAACTCTGTTCTGACTCTCGTGACTCTCCTGGAATCTGACTCAGGCGCTGCAAACTCTGCTTGCACGCACTGCGCACCTTGCCCTGGTGCTATTAGGCCGGTAGTCACTCCGGTGGTCGCTCCCGCTGCTACTCCGCTTGTTGCGCCCACCACCTCGGCTGTTGCGTCATCGGCGGCGCCCAGAGGTATGACTGGTTCTGCCCCTCTTCCACAGCGCTTTGGGTGTGAGTCGAGTCAGTGTCGTGGGTTCCTCAACCAGGTGGGTATTTATTTTGAACTAATACCCCACGCTTTTCCGTCCGAGAGGTCAAAGGTGGGGTTCCTAACATCACTACTCTCAGACAAGGCCTTGGCCTGTGCGAACCCCTTATGGGAGAGGAATGACCCGGTGATTCACGATTTTTCCGGTTTTGTCGATGCCTTCCGTAGGGTATTCGACATACCGGCTCGCTCCGCCTCAGCGGCCAAGCTGCTCATGACCATGCATCAGGGTTCACGGACCGTGGCCGAGTACGCCATAGAGTTTCGTACCCTGACTGCAGAGGTGGGTTGGAACAATGAGGCTCTGGTGGCTGCGTTTTCCCATGGTCTGACACATTGAAGGATGAGATTGCAGCTAAGGAACTGCCTGGGAAGTTGGAGGAGCTCATCTCTTTCCTGATCCTGATTGACACCAGGCTCAGGGAGAGGCCTTCACTCAAGGAACGCCTGCGGAGGCCCCCCAATCGACTGGCACCTGCGTTTTCTGTCCCACCCATTCCTCCCTCTCCTCCCACGCCTCCTGGGGATAGCTTGTCTGGTGGTGAGCCCATGCAGCTGGGGTTTGCTCGCCTTTCCGAGGGAGAGCGGATCGCTCGGCGTCAGGAGGGTCGCTGCCTGTACTATGGCCTCGGTGGGCACTTTCGGCAGTCTAGTCCCGGTCCGTCCGGGAAATGCTTTCACCTGAGATCCTGTCGGGGACAGATCTTGGGTGGAGTTTCCTCGTCCCCGGCGTTCCGCAAGGATAAGCCACTGATCACCATTGTCCTCTCTTGGACAGAGGGCTCGGTGACGGCCCAGGCGTTGGTAGATTCTGGGGCCGGTGGGTTGTTCTTGGACAGCTTGTTTGCTGCACAGCACTCCATTCCCCTGTAGGCTCGTGCTACCCCATTGGTTCTCGAAGAAATAGATGGCAGGCCCCTGCAACCGTCGCAGGTTACCCACGAGACTCTGCCGGTTGAGGTAGCTATTGGGGCTGTTCACAGGGAGTTGGCCTGTTTTCAGGTGATTTCTTCCCCACACTATTCAATGGTTTTGGGGTATCCCTGGCTCCAGAGGCACAATCCAACCTTCAATTGGCAAACAGCCGAGATTCTCTCATGGTCTCCACAGTGTGGGGCCGGGTGCATCCGTGGGCCGGTTAAGGTATTGTGTGCCTCCTCGGACTCTGCGTTGCCCACCGACTATGAAGAGTACCTGGACGTGTTTGATAAGGTACGCGCTGGTGCCTTACCTCCGCATCGTCCTTACGACTGTGCCATATCCATGCAACCCGGTGCCACTCCTCCGCGTGGCAGGGTGTACCCTCTCTCGGTTGCGGAGAATATGTCCATGGAGGAGTACGTTGCGGATGCACATTCGTAAGTCTACTTCCCCAGCAGGAGCAGGTTTTTTTTTCGTAAAGAAGAAAGGTGGGGAATTGAGGTCTTGCATCGATTATAGGGGTCTCAATCGGATCACCATTAAAAATGCCTATCCGATTCCTTTGATTTCTGAGTTGTTCGACTGCCTTAAGGGAGCAACAGTCTTTACCAAGCTCGACCTTAGGGCGGCGTACAACCTCGTACGGATCAAACAGGGGGATGAGTGGAAAACCGCGTTTAACACCAGAACCGGGCACTATGAATACCTGGTGATGCCCTTCGGGTTGTGTAACACACCCGCTGTTTTTCAGGAATTCATAAATGATGTCCTTCGTGACTTGTTGCAGCAGTGCGTGGTGGTTTACCTGGATGACATCCTGGTTTACTCTACCTCCATGGAGTCCCATATCCAGGATGTCAAGCGGGTGCTGCAACGATTACGTGAGAATGAACTCTTTTGTAAGCTCGAGAAGTGTGAGTTTCATCGATCCCAAGTTGCCTTTTTGGGCTACATCATTTCCGCGGAGGGATTCTCTATGGACCCTCAGAAGGTTGCGGCGGTTCTGCAGTGGCCTCGTCCCAATGGTCTTCGGCCCATTCAGCGCTTTCTGGGTTTTGCCAACTACTATCGGAAGTTCATCAGGAACTTCTCCACATTGGCAAAGCCTCTATCTGATCTAGCCAAGAAGGGGAGTAACCCTCACGAGTGGCCATCCGAGGCCATCGTAGCTTTCGAGGCTCTGAAATCCGCCTTCGCTTCGGCTCCGATTCTTTCTCATCCCAATCCTGGGTTGCCCTTCATCCTCGAGGTTGATGCTTCCGAGACAGGAGTAGGGGCTCTCCTGTCTCAGTGTCGGTCGCCCGATGGACCCCTACTTCCCTGCGAGTTCTACTCCAGGAAGCTTTCCTCTGCAGAGTGCAACTACCAGATTGGAGATAGGGAGTTGTTGGCCATCTTTCTGGCTCTCAAGGAATGGAGGCACCTGCTCGAGGGCTCCGCGGTTCCGGTACTCATTCTTACCGATCACAAGAACCTGACTTATCTTTTGGAGGCCAAGAGATTGACACCCCGCCAGGCCAGATGGGCTCTGTTCTTGTCACGCTTCAACTATGTGGTTTCCTATTTGCCTGGTTCCAAGAATGTCAGGGCTGATGCGTTATCACGGCAATACCCCGAGTTGTCCAGGGAGGACTCTCTGTGCCGACATTGCCTCTTATGTAGCGGCATGTTCGATCTGTGCCCAGAATAAATCTCCACGGCATCTCCCATTGGGTCTCCTGCAACCCATTCCCAATGGGGAGCGTCCTTGGTCACACCTGGGTATGGACTTTTTTGTAGACCTCCCCGGGGCCCCGGGGTCATACGGTCATTCTCATGGTCGTCGATCGCGTTTCCAAGATGTGCCATTGTATTCCACTCAGGAAATTACCAACAGCGCAAGAACTGGCCACGGTCTTTTCCAGGGAGATTTTTCACCTGCATGGGTTTCCCAAGGTGATTGTCTCGGACCGCGGGAGTCAGTTCGTGGCCAGGATCTGGCACGCCTTCTGCTCCCAGTTGGGTATTAGTCTCTCCTTTTCTTCAGCCTACCACCCGCAGTCCAATGGGGCCGCGGAGCGTTCCAATCAGGCCTTAGAACAATTCCTTCAGTGTTATATTTCGGACCACCAGGACGATTGGGCCGATTTCCTGCCTTGGGCAGAGTTTGCCAGGAACTCGGCTGTCAACTCCTCCTCTGGGATGTCTCCCTTCATGGCCAACTATGGGTTCCAACCCACGGTATTACCTGAGAGGTTCTCACCACAGGACATTCCGGCTGTGGAGAACCATCTTGCTGCCCTGCGTTCTTCATGGGGGCAGATCCAGAGGGCCTTGAGGGACTCTGCTCAGCATCAGAAGTTCCAGGCTGATCGCAGACAGTTGCCCGCTCCTTCATACAAGGTCGGCGATCGGGTGTGGTTGTCTACTCGCAACCTCAATCTTTTCCCAGAGGTTATGTTACTCCATGTGCTGGCATCCATCTTGGATTTCTGCAGAGCATGGTGGGAATCTTTTATGCCTTCAGGTCTCTGAAATCCATCCCCCAGAGGGGTGTGGCTGATTACATATAAGCCTGTGGTCCGCACATGCTCTTTGCACTTGTGTCTTTGTGTTGCTACAACTCTGTTCTGACTCTCGTGACTCTCCTGGAATCTGACTCGGCTTGTGACTCGACCATTCTTTGTGTTCTCCTTTGATCTGACCCTCCGTTGCTGAACCGGGCCCGTGACCTGTGATTCTCGTCTGCTGTCCTGTACCGTTTTGTCCTGTTGTTGTCGACCCGGCCTGCCCGACCACTCTATTGTCCTTTCCGCCAGCTACACGCCATTGGCGGTGGCCATTACCACAACTGGGGTGTCTTGGGGGCCGCGACCTGGTTCCTGGCTGCGTCAAGTCCATCCCCACCATCAGGGGCCCTGGTGAAGGGCAGCCTGGGACTTAGACTCGGCGCCCTGAGGGACTTCGGTCTGTGGGTGGTGGTTGTAGTCAGCCAGTGCGTTACATTATTAATAGGCCTTCCTGCCCATTCCAGTGTTCCTGTCCTGACAATAACTGGATACTTTCCCTGCCTCTACCAAGGCTAAGCTAAGATAAAAAACAAAAGAATGTGTGAGTGCAGTTCTATAACACATACCCAGCTTTTACATGCACATCTTCATATTTTCATTAACTCATTCTGGATATAATACAAAACAATTAATCAACATGGAGTACAAAATAAAAATGGAAGGGGAAACAAATTGACAGACAAAAAAGACATACATTTCCCTTCAATGGCCTTAAAAGAGAAGAGGTCCCTTTAACTGGAGATTGCAACTTGAGTCCTGTCATGTTTAAAGTCCCTGATATGGTGGTAGCTGTTGCCTTTTGCTTGAAATGGTGGGGCCCATAAACATTACTGAATGCTGAGAATTCAATGAAATTAAACAGATAGACTGTGGCACTGCTCAAAGCAAAGCTCTCCTGGTACTGAGGTATAAAGGTGTCTGCATGCAGTGTCTCTAGAGTGATGACAGAAAGAGGTTGGGCATCTGCCAGGTCACAAATTCTATGAACAGCACAGCCTCCTAGAAACAGAGTTCTTGCTCAGGTTCTTGGCTGGTTGCAGGAATGTGCAGAGTTACTGCCTGCTGGCCTGTCAGAGCAGTGAGCAGAGGTGTCTGTGTGAAGACCAGACAATGACAGTCTCGATGCAGAGACGCTGGTGCGATCCTGTGGCGGTCAGTGCTGTGCTGAACTGATGTGCAACGTCCCGCAGCAGTAGGCCAGCAATCCTGGCAGTCCAGGAGTGCTCAGCTCTGAATCCTACGAGAGTGAGCCAGTCCCTTGTTGTAGAATATATCTGCTTTACCAGCATCCTTCTCGTTGAAAAACTGAATCCACTTTGCTAACAGGAAATGCTATAGCTGTCCCAGTACTGGACACTAGGAGGAAAAGGATTAACCATAGGGGTTGATTTTCTAAAGGCAAATAGGTTGTGCATTACAAGTGCACTTGGAAATGCACTGCAAGTGCACAGAAAGTACAGTTGCTCTAGATCTGAGGGGAATTTGCAGTGAAAATAAAAAAACAGCATTTATGCTTGCACATGATTGGATGAAAGAAAACAACAGAGCTTTGCTTTATTTCAGAGCTTCCCCTCGGATGTACAGCAACTGAACTTACAGGTGCACATCATATTTACTTATAGTAAATCAACCCCATAGTCTTATCTGTAAATGTCCCATAATGACGTAATGATATAGGCAGCACCTGGCTACATTTACAAGGCAGTCTCTGAATGCCTGAGCACTGCTCAGCCCAACTCAGTTTTGTTATGGGAAAGGGACAGGAGCACAGTACTTTATACTGTGTTGAACTGATGCTACACTGACAGCAGGTGTGTGTACAAGTGAAGGAAATTGTGCGTTTGGACCAGCTTGGTCAAAATAAACTAAGTAAAGGTAAATGAAACCTGGAGTTAGGCTTTAAGGGCTGCAACATTTCTGTAATGATTGGTTCCCTCCTACCCTTTCTTGCTCAGAAGATTCCACATTGAAGTCAGTAGGGCTCACAAAATCAGATATAGTAATGAGGGGCTAAAATCCCTTATAGGTATTTATCGTAGACTCCAGAAAAACATAGTCAAAGTGGCACAGGGAGCTTTCAGACTTGCAGGTGTAGTCAGATGAAGGAAAACTTCAAAGAAGCTCTATAGCTCTAACAAGGCAGCTCCCACACAGCAGAGCTTTCCTCAATCAGCACCCAACAGTAGCTCAAACCAAAGAAATACAGAAAGGAGAGCCAGTCCAAAACCAGAAGAAAGAGTAAAAAAGTCATATTAAAAAAAGCAAATGCATTTCAGGGGCAATGACAATACCTGCTTCATCAGGGCTAAACACAGGATAAAAGGTTGATGGATTCAGAGAAAATAGTTACTTCACAGATCTGTATTAGAACCAGTACTGAAGTCACCACATGGAGTAACAACTTGACAGCAGTTGCTAAGCAGACTAAACAAGGCCCAGTGAGGGCGTCTTCAAACAATCCTATTTGTAATTAAAATACATACTGAGCTACTGTAGAAAAAATCTTTATCCAACAGTTAAAAAACCTTATTCATAATATAGAATAGAATAGGTATAAAAAGAGTAAAATAATCAAAATCCCTTTTAAAACCAGACCCTGTTCTAACTAAAATTCTGCCAAACAAACCGGATATTATTTACAGAATGTCTACGGCCCTATGGCACTATTTAGCACCAAATGTGATAAATCCACCTAATAACATTTCATTTTTCTCAAATCTCAAAGGATATTACCCCTGCAATAAATGTATAATTTGTACATGTAATCAAAGTAGGAAGCACAAAGTAACTACTTTTAATTCACGTGACCGGAAAATTATACAACATTGATAAATGCATTACCTGCAATAGTAGATATGTTGTATATCTTTTGGAATGCCCATGTCATATGCAATATGTTGAGCGTAGCACTAGACGTCTAAGGGACAGGTTACCTGAACACGTAAACAATATAAAACGTGGATATAGGGAATATTCTTTGTCTGACCACTATAGACGTTACCATGACAAAGATCCAACTTCACTAAAATGTATAGGTATAGATGTGGTGAGACCTCATTGGAGAGGGACACATAAAAGAAAAGCTGTATCCCAGCTCGAAATGAGATAGATTTACGAATTGCATAATTTGCATCCCAATGGTCACAACATTGAATTAGACATTAATTGTTTTATTGAAAACAGCTGATTAATGGTGCTTTGGTTGTTATTTCTTTGAGTCCTTTTTTAACCTTATGCTATGTGTAAATTATGGTTTTAAAGGGAGTTTGACATTTTTATTCTTTTTTATGCCTATTCTATTCTATATTATGAATATGGCTTTTTAGCTGGTGGTGGTAAAGATTTGTTTCCACATAACTTTTAGGCTATGCTACGCTCATATAACATGGTTTTAAAAGGGATTTTGATTATTTTACTCTTTTTATACCTATTCTATATTATGAATAAGGTTTTTTAACTGTTGGTGATAAAAAATTTTTCTACAGTAGCTCAGTATGTATTTTAATTACAAATAGGATTGTATGTTTTCAACTTTTTTATATATATATACATTTTTTAGTTATATGAGTCTAGATAATGGCTTATTCTTAACTCCTCTGGGGTTTGTTAACATTGCCTAATTATTGTTCATTCTAAACGGTTCTATTTTTCATACATATTTATGTCTGGCTGCATTTTAACTTTTTATGTGTTACTATTAATTACTATTTAGAACTGGGCACAATCCTGGATATAATCACTAATTTTTTCCATGGCACTGTTTTTTATTTGTTTTTTAACCAATTGTTGAGCATATAGTCTTTTTCCTAATTAGTATTTCTAATTTGACCCCAGCAATGTTAACAAATACACAGTGTTATGAACAAGGCAATATATGTGCTTGTATCAAGCTTACAATACCGATCTCATCACTGATATGATCCAGTATTTGAATAAATTCAAGCCATGGAAAAATGGCGTCTGCTTTGATGCAGGCGTACTTGATTTAGACCTTCACCAAAATGGCGGCTGCGCATGCGCCATCCACCAAAAATGGCGGCCACGTAATGCGCACGCGCCAGTCCCCATATAAGGAAGCGGCGAGCGTCATGGTGTGATACGCGGCTCCCCTCTGAAGACGTGCGTGCGCACGAAATGCATTAGGAGGAGCCACATCACGCCGTTGACATCATGCCACTGGAGCAACGTGGAGCTCCGGCTGCCATCTTTAAATATCGGACGGTTAACCCTGTGTACCTGCATACTATCATATATTCACTTGCTTATAACCACAATTTGATGCATCGATTTTAAAACAGTTTTGGAATCAAATTATTCTTTTTAAACCTTACTACACTATGGGTATGTCCCTATTTTAACTCCCTGGGGGAGTTTTAATTTTCAGACACCTGACCACCTACTATCCAGAGAAGGGATCTCTCATCCAGGGAGCAGCACCCGTTCAACCTCTTGGGGGGAACTCTGGCAGATGCGGATCACCTTTTAACCACCTTGGGATCCATTTGATGACAACCCATCCCTTAGAGGGAAGACATTCCCATTCCTGGATTTCTCTGATGTCCTTTGGAGTTAATACAGGCGCATTATATATGCGCGTCTGGTGAGTGCGCATTCTCTCCATCATTATTTCACAGTCACCGATCCCCAGGAAGCAAGCACCTTAAGGAGCACTTTAAATGCTTCTTTAAACTGTTTATGAACTGGAATTATTGCCATTAACCTGTCTCAATAGGTTCATTATTAATTCCTTTTAGCGCTGCACCTATCTTATATTGCTATTATTAAGAGTTTTTTGGTTACCTATGTGCATAGCGGCTTTTACTGGTTTTGTACAGCGCTCACATCCCTTGTATTTTTATTTATGAAGCATAGGTCCCAAAGTAGCACCTATGTTTAAGCCATTAAAAATATAGTGCAGCGCTGTAATGTATGTAAACAGATATGTAGATATATAAACAAGTGGATAAACATAAAGTTCATGAGTTCTCCATAATTGCAAATAAAACTTGTAGAAAAAACTTGTAGTGAGAATCTTCTCTATAGACTGGAACCGTATAGGTAAAATGCGCACTCACCGACCGCACATTAAAAATGCGCATGTATATGACCATCTATCAGGTAATCAGCCAGACACACGGACCATCCCTCCCAGGTGGATCATCAGCCTTGGGTGTAGTAATATGTAGCAAGGTCCAGGGAACACTTAAAACCAGGAAGTGGAGGTGGATGAGCTCTCTCCTCTGGATACAGGGTGCTCTAGGAACCAGCTGCTATAGATCTGAAACCCTCAGAGAGAGGGTTAGAAAGAGAGGGAGTGCCAATAGTGTAGTAGGTTTCAAATGAATTTATTAAATCACAGATAGATAAAACAGCCAGGGGTACATGTATGCATATACTGCCAATGTTAGAGCAATAGAAGGGCATGTACTGACCCGGCACAGTAGGAAAACGCCGGACCTCCTGTGGTCACGGCGATGCAGAAAGTCACACGTGCTGTTGGCTCCTCCTGAGGCCTTTCGTGCTACGGCACATCATCAGAGGGGAACGCCATCAGCAGTGTGACTGAAATGATTCTCCTTAAAAAACCGGAATTCGCGCATGCGCACAAGAACCGCCGCCATTTTCCCGAGGTGCGGAAAGAACTGCGCATGCGCGCCTTACTAGCCGCCATTTTGCCGTGGATTTCAGACAACGATCTGTGTATGTACACAGATGTTAGAAAGATGCTAAATAATAGCAGGGCACATCAAAACCGTGCCGATTTCCCAGGGGAGGTGGAATGCAGTATGTAAACCGCAGTATGTAAATGGATTCAAGGGGTGAATCTATTAATACCCCACTCCCTCTGGACATGCTGAGAGCATTCAGGTATTCCAACCATACTCTGCTCCTTATGGAAATACCGGGAGCACTTAACCCTTAACATTCCAAAAGGTATTACATCTCCTGATTCATCCAGGTGCATTAAAACCATAAAAAATCATATTTAGTTAGATATAATGATAAAAATAAAAATTTCCTATCCACATCACAAAAATAATAATAAAATAATAATAAAAATAGGAAAAATATACAAAATGCTAAAACACTTTTACAAAAGGCATAAGCACAGGATTTGCTGCTCTTAGTACTCAATACAGAGAGAAAAAACATACTTCATATTATCATAGTGAGATGATCACAGCATCTATGGAGTATAAAGTGTTCAGATATATAAAGATGCTCAGATATATAAAAATGTATAGAAATGTTATAAAAATGTTAAAAAAATTCATCATGCTTATCAGATTTATAAAAAATTAAAATTTAAAAATGCCTACCAAAAATCACAATTATCTAATCAAGGCCACATAAATAAAATTTTCTTATTAAACAGCATTATGTGGCATGCAATAAAAAATATATAGATGATTCACACTCTAGCTATTTGCTATAAAACAATTGATATCGACTTCTATGTTATGACCATGGGGATGTAAAGTGCCTAATTCATAAACCCAACGGGTTTCTGCCTGAGATACGGCTCTGGTTTTATGGAGCCCTCTCCAATGTGGGGATATCACCTCTATACCCATGAATTTTAGCGTAGAGGGGTCCTTGTTGTGAAAAAGCCTATAATGGTTGGAAAGGGAATGTTCCCTATACCCTTTCTTTATATTTGCCACATGTTCGCGCAGGCGATCACGTAGGCGTCTAGTGGTTCGTCCTACGTATTGTTTGTTGCAAGGGCACCAAAGGAGGTAAACCACAAACCTACTGTGGCAAGATATAAATTGTTTGATAGCATAAGATCTTCCCGTTATAGATGAGTCAAAAGTGTCTACTCTATGCTTGCGAATGTTATTGCACCTGCACATAATGCACTTATTACATGGGTGGAATCCTTTTAGCTGATTGAAAAATGTAAGCCTAGTGGGAGGATCAACCACATTAGGTGCTATCCGGTTCCTAATAGTGGAGGCTTTCCGAAAGATGATTTCTGGCTTGCTAGGTAGTATTTGGGATAGGACTGGGTCCATTTTGAGAATATCCCAATTTTTCTTGATCATTCTTCCCACTTGCCTGTATTGTACCGAAAAAGTGGTTACAATTATAAATTTTTATTTTTATTTTTATCATTATATCTAACTAAATATGATTTTTTATGGTTTTAATGCACCTGGATGAATCAGGAGATGTAATACCTTTTGGAATGTTAAGGGTTAAGTGCTCCCGGTATTTCCATAAGGAGCAGAGTATGGTTGGAATACCTGAATGCTCTCAGCATGTCCAGAGGGAGTGGGGTATTAATAGATTCACCCCTTGAATCCATTTACATACTGCGGTTTACATACTGCATTCCACCTCCCCTGGGGAATCGGCACGGTTTTGATGTGCCCTGCTATTATTTAGCATCTTCCTAACATCTGTGTAGATACACAGATCGTTGTCTGAAATCCACGGCAAAATGGTGGCTAGTAAGGCGCGCATGCGCAGTTCTTTCCGCACCTCGGGAAAATGGCGGCGGTTCGTGTGCACATGCGCAAACTCCGGTTTTTTAAGGAGAATCATTTCAGTCACACTGCTGATGGCGTTCCCCTCTGATGATGTGCCGTAGCACGAAAGGCCTCAGGAGGAGCCAACAGCACGTGTGACTTTCTGCATCGCCGTGACCACAGGAGGTCCGGCGTTTTCCTACTGTGCCGGGTCAGTACATGCCCTTCTATTGCTCTAACATTGGCAGTATATGCATACATGTACCCCTGGCTGTTTTATCTATCTGTGATTTAATAAATTCATTTGAAACCTACTACACTATTGGCACTCCCTCTCTTTCTAACCCTCTCTCTGAGGGTTTCAGATCTATAGCAGCTGGTTCCTAGAGCACCCTGTATCCAGAGGAGAGAGCTCATCCACCTCCACTTCCTGGTTTTAAGTGTTCCCTGGACCTTGCTACATATTACTACACCCAAGGCTGATGATCCACCTGGGAGGGATGGTCCGTGTGTCTGGCTGATTACCTGATAGATGGTCATATACATGCGCATTTTTAATGTGCGGTCGGTGAGTGCGCATTTTACCTATACGGTTCCAGTCACCTATGTGATATAGAGAAGATTCTCACTACAAGTTTTTTCTACAAGTTTTATTTGCAATTATGGAGAACTCATGAACTTTATGTTTATCCACTTGTTTATATATCTACATATCTGTTTACATACATTACAGCGCTGCACTATATTTTTAATACTTATGATATGAGGTCTGGTGATTTCTTTGAGTGTTCTAGCGGCTGATTACAATGAGCGCTCGCTATATCCTTTTTTATGTTTAAGCCATGCTTCCAAAAGTCAGGAATTCCCTTCACTAAAGCTCAAGAGACCTTATATTACTATTGAAAAGCACAGGCATTAAAATCTGTTATCAATACTAACAAATACATTGACTGTTTACCCATCCAATAAAAACACAGAACTACAGTATTAGGGGTCTTTGTATAAAACTATATTGTACAAAAGTGATGAACATTTGCACTGCTCCAAAGAAATTTGCCATATTTTGTGTAATATAATGACCACCTTTGATCACAAAGTTAAACTCCAAGCAAAAACCTATTTACATACCCTTGTTGCTGATTTCCTACCTTCACTGAATATGTCCTCCATCTTCTGGTTTTCTCAGTAGTTACTCTTGGTTAGCCAGCTTATTTTTAAATCAAACAGTTAATTCCCTGTGGGTTTCAGTTTGTAAGACTGGTGGCTGCTATGCCTCTTATTCTCCCTGCTGCCGGTCTTGTCCCTGTTTTCGTTTTTTCTGCAGAAAGCAGTGACATAGTTTTGTCCTGCTTGGTGCAGTAGGCGGACTTTGGAATAAGACACTCCGTTCTCCACCCATGGAGTCCCCCACTCCATTACAGTATACTGTAGTTGGGTGTAGTGAAATATTACAAAAAAAGAATGTGCAAAACCTCTGACCATAAAAATCACAATGAAAACAAACAGTATTCATCCCAAAAGAATATTTCCAGGTTCCACTAGGAGACCAGTGAAGAATATCGTGTGAAAATGAAATGCCACAGTTCCATGCGCTTTAGTCCCAAACAACCTCAGACATAGCTACGTATATAAATTCCCTTACCAGAAAACCAGGATCTCGAAATTATAAGAGATCACTAGTGCAGGATATACCAAATGCGAATCACACCAGAGTATAGTAACAATCTCCACTCCCATTTAATTCAGGTCCCCAAAGTCCGCCCCTTACATCAGGGTCCTTAGATTTCCCCTTTTTTCATCAGTGTCCCCAGAGTCAACCTCCCCTTACACCAGGGTCCCAAGAGACCCCCTGCTTAAATCAGAGTCTCCAGAGGTCCCCCCCATAGATCATGGTTCCTAGAGCTCCCACTTACATCAGGATCCCCAGAGCCCCCCTTTACATCAGGGTCCCCCAGAGCCCCCACTTGCATCAGGGTCCCTAGAGCCCCTCTTTGCATCAGGGTCCCCATGGTCCCCCTTACATCAGGGTCCCTAGAGCCTCAATACCATTAGGATCCCCAGAGCTCCCTGCTTAAATCAGTGTCCCTAAAACCCCCTTACATCAGGGTCCCTAGAGCCCCTCCCCCTTACATCAGGTTCCCCAGAGTCCTCCTTACATCATGGTCCCTAATGGCTATTCACTTTCAGTAGGTTCCCCAAAGTTAGAAGAGAAGGGCAGAGTGGGGCAAGGAGAGTGGAAAGGTTTAAGAGGTTGGGGAAGTGGAAGGGGAGGAGGGAGTATCGTGAATACCTCAGCTTACATCAGGGGCCCCACAACCTACCCCTGACCCTTTTCAGATTGCTGCACAGCCTGTGCTGTTGCTGACACTGAGTGGTGCAGCTATGGCAGCAGGGACACTGACTGGGCATTTAGGCAGAATGCTCTGGGGAGGTTTGGACCCCCCTTGACTCCCCCTTATCTATGTCCCTGGGTCAGAAGGCAGTGACTGTCAGTCACTGCTCTCCACTGTGCTCCTCCAGTGCTCACTGGAGCTCTTAGCAGGGGGGCAGGTGGATGCAGCTGGCTCCAGCCCTCAGCCTCGTGCTGAGAGTCAAAGTCAGTTGTCCATCAGGCAGCTGGGTGGATTCTGACATTATGGGTGGGATTCTTCCAAAGGCTATTGCAGCTCTGCTTCATCAGCTTACAGCAGGCTATAGCCCACACTCAGGCAACTCTAGGTCACAAGAGTGCAAAAGTAAGTCCACTTCTGTGACCCACAAGAGAAGTATGACCAAAAAAGCTTTGGCCATACTTCTCTTTTAAGCCTTGTTATGTTGGGTGCTTACTCAACCCAACAGCTTGCACTGGCTGGTTTGTTGTCAAATTTCAGTTTGTTTGCCATTATTGTTCAAATCGAGTATGCTTTTTAGATCAATAAATCTGTGGCCCTGCCCTTCCAGCTATAAGGGTCTATATATAAACAATTTGCTGAAGAAATGTGACAAACATTTGCACAACCTAAAAGACAATAGCTGTATTTTGTGTAACATAATTATCTCTTATGATTGTAATCACCCTCTAGTGTTCATAATGTAGTATTTTTGTTTTCCAAAAGAAATAATCAAGAAAAATATCACATTATGGCCACTAAGACCTGGTGCACACTGATGTGGTGTGGAATTCGCAGTGTTTTCCGTGCAAATTCCACACCGCATCAGAATCCCACCCCATTCATGCGAACCGCTGCGGGTGTGTATGTTAAGTTACCAACACCCCAAATGCGGTCCGCAAACGTGGTGCTATGTGCGATCCGATTCTAATGCAGACCCAAAAAGAGTCCTGCACATTTTTGGTGCAGGTGTGGTGTGATACAAATGCGGTGCGATTCCTGTGCGAATCACATGCGATATACCGCATTTCATATATATATTTTCACTGAAAATCAAAAAAGATCATTATATTATACAAAATATTGTACGTTTTGTTGGGGCTGTGTAAATGTTTGTTGTATGTGTACAGCAGACAGACATATACCCCATAACGTTAGAAGGGCATGCTGAGCCTATGAGGCCAGCCAGGTATCCACACACAACTTTTCCTGAAAAAGAGCCCCCAAAAAGAACATTTTAAAGGTGAATTAAGCACTTCTTCCATCTGCCAGCTCCCATGACTCATTATACTACACTAAAAAGAATAACGCAACTTTTAAGTCCTCCCACATGGTTCTAGTGATACCGATGAAGCGGTGTGAAAAATTTAAAAAAAAACCCTAGTGGCCTAGGGCAGACGTCTGCAAAAGGGAACACTCATGGACCTCACATGGCATGTGAATGCTAGATGACCCATGTATTTATTGAATTTGGTTAAGCTTAGGCTTTTTGGCACACTTAACTCTTTGCTAACCTCTCTAACTTAGGTGTATTTTTATGAAAGAGAGAAAATGGCTGATCTCTCATGTGTATAGGTTTACGTAGGTGAGAAGAGGAGCAGAGGACACGTTCTCTGCTTCTCATCACAGTGCACAGCCGTTCTGTCACAAACGGCCAGTAGTAATTTACTGGCCATTACTATGAAATATCTCCATCCCAGTTTCACCAGCTCAGAAGTGAAGAATCTGGGAGAGAAGCTGGTGTGATTAATGGAAGAAGACTTATTTCTTCCTATATATCAGCATCAGTGGGTTAAAAATTAATACACATAATATATGTAGCACCCTCTTAGTGCAGCTATGGGGAGCTAGACCCTAATAGTTAGTCAGGAGCTGGTTAACAGCTCAGGTGTGATAGCCAGAGGGGTCAAATTGTGGTCAGGGCATTAGAGACTCTACAGGCCAGTCCCTCTGGAAATTCCCCTTGCTCTGAGGCTTTAGGAGGAGGGCCTTGGAGGCAGTGGGTGGATCCCCGAAGTGGCTGGCTGCACTCTTGTGTAGGAGTAGAGTAGAGTGGTGGGAGAGGAGAGTGGAGCAAGTAGATGTGAGGTTGGAGGTGGAAGGATGCCAGGAGGCCTAGTGAGATGGGGCCTGCCTGTATGCCTGGAGCTGGAAGGGAGGAAAACTTGGGACTCACTGGCACCTGAGAGAGGACTACCTGTATGGCAGGGAAGGAGCAGCCCAGCCTATAGGACTGGTAGCAGCAGCCAACCCACAAGTGGTTTAGAAGGGAATCTTAGGGGGTACACCTGCACCCCCTATGCGGATAGCGGAAGGAGCACTCTCGTGGGAAACCAGATTAGCCCCCTGCTAGTGACTGTGCACCTTATTTAAATGAACAGGAGCCAGATCCCCTGCTCAGGAAGAAAGTCTCCAGATTGCTGGGTGAAGAGGATTTCATCTAGGGTCTGGAGTGGTACAACTAGAAGCTGCTGGCTAGCACTCCACTAGGGACTGTGCTTCTGAAAAAGAGAAGCTTGTGAATAGTTCAGGAAGTTGTCCTCAAATATTGATTTCCTTGGGCATCCTATACTCCCTTACCCTATCCAAGTTCTTATCCTCTCAATAAACACCAAAACCAAAACTCAAGGACTCGTTTCTGTCTCCGGATGAAAGTTTGTTTGGAAAATGCTGATTGACTGGTCGTGCAGGGCTATAGGGGGACCCAAATTCATCAGCAATCCCTAAGGGGGTAATGCTCTCTCTCTCTATATACACACACACACACACACACACACACTATATATATATATATATATATATATATATATATATATATATATATATACACACACACACACACACACTGTATATATACAGACATAATTAAGAGAAGGAAAGGGAAGTGTCTCTATGTATCCTATCCTATATGTACACTATATTGCTAAAAGTATTGGGAAGCCTGCCTTTACATGCACATTAACTTTTAAAGGACAAGTTCACCCATATTCAGGGTGTAACATGTTACAATTAGACCTCCCCCCTCGCTAGCTGTAAAATTAAAAAAAAGCGCGTCAATCATTTACAGTCATCTGCCTTAGCAGCTGTCAGCTTGTAGTCCTCAATGAGCTACCACAGCACTGTAAAGCACCATGGTAGTTCATTCATTCTTCCTGTCAGTATATCCTGTATGAGCAAGCAGATACACTGACAGATCTGCAGCAGACCTGAATGGCACCAGCTATCTGCTCATCGCTGTTACAATGGTTTACAGGCTCCTGCAAACAAAAATAATAAATGCACATTTTTTTTTACCTGTAACAAAAATTGGCATTTATTATTTTTTTTCTAAAAGGTGAACTTATCCTATAATTTCTTCCCAGTCTTAGTCCGTAGGGTTCAATACTGAGTTGGCACACCCTTTGCAGCTATAACAACTTCAACTCTTCTGGGAAGGCAAGGTTTAGGAGTGTTTTTATGGAAATGTTCGACCATTCTTCCAGAAGCACATTTGTGAAGTCAGGCACTGATGTCAGACGAGAAGGCCTGGCTAGCAGTCTCAACTTTAATTCATCCCAAAGGTGTTCTATCGAGTTGAGGTCAGGCCAGTCAAATTCCTCCACCCCAAATTCGCTCATGCATTATGGACCTTGCTTTGTGCACTGGTGAGCAGTCATGTTGGAGCAGGAAAGGGTCATCCCCCAACTGTTCCCACAAAGTTGGGAGCATGAAATTGTCCAAATGTCTTGGTATGCTGACGCCTTACCTAGAATTAAGGGACCAAGTCCAACCCCTGAAAAAAAAACCCACACCATAATTCCCCCTCCACCAAACTTTGCACTTGGCACAATGCAGTCAGGCAAGTACTGTTCTCCTAGCAACCGCCAAACCCAGACACGTCCATCGGATTGCCAGACAGAGAAGCGTGATTCATCACTCCACAGAACACGTCTCCACTGCTCTAGAGTCCAGTTACAGTTTGCTTTACACCACTGCATCCCACACTTTGCTTTGCACTTGGCGATGTAAGCCTTGGATGCAGCTGCTCAGCCATGGAGGCCATTCCATGAAGCTCTCTATGCACTGTTGTTGTGCTAATCTGAAGGCCACACGTAGTTTGGAGTTCTTTAGCGAATGACAGTTGGCAACTTCTGTGCACTGTAAGTGGCCTGCTACTTTGTGGCTGAGTTGCTGTTGTTCCCAGTTGCTTCCACTTTGTTATAATACCACTAACAGTTGACAGTGTAATATTTAGTAGCAAGGAAATTTCACTCATAGCCACAGGTGCTAACCTATCACGGTACCTCACTTGAATCCACTGGGCTCCTGAGAGCGACCCATTCTTTCACAAATGTTTGTAGAAGCAGTCTGCATGCCTAGGTACTTGATTGTATACATCTGTGGCCATGGAGGTGATTGGAACACCTGCATCCAATGATTTAGAGGGGTGTCCCAATACTTTTGGCAATATAGTGTATACATATATAGTAGTTAGCTATCTGTGTGTCTACACACAGTGCATAATGCCTATTATTTTCGTGTAATTACGTGTTCTTTTTAACTTTGGCTTCACTTTTTAAACTCGGCTGCCCTTTAACCTCACATTATCTCATAAGATCACAGGCAGCCCTCCCCCTACTACACAGATCTCAGCCATTTTCAGAGGAGAAACTTCTCCTCTGTTCTCCCTCTGAGAACTGCACAGAACTGAACTGAGATAAAACTCCGCAGTTTAAGAAACGTACACCTTAATCTGGATAGGGGTTCACTATGAACCTGGAAGTTAGCGGTCACAGCAATGGGCCTTTGTGTATGTTGGTTGTGGTGTAGGGCATCTCCTACCAGCAGCTGATTGCCTCAGCAATGACACCCAACGTTGGGGTTCAGAATGAACTCAAACTCATCACTCATGCTGAGGAAAGCAGAGAACCGTTTCAAACAAAAAACAGTGAAAGGTGAACCCTGTGGTACCTTACCAACATAAAGTGAAAACCAGTTTACCCCAAGCCCATATTTTTTTTTAAAAGAAAGTCATGCAACAAAACAAAGCCACTTGCTAGAAGTGTGTCAGCAGCTGAAAGTGACTGCTGCCCTGAAATCAATTGTAAACTAGTAAACTACAGTTCAAGAAAAGTGCTCCCAGTGTTAAGACCAATACCCACCCAAAAAAAAAAAGTCAGCAAAAAACTAGCAAGCAAATGCATTATTAACACAGACAGTAATCCCTTTATATACTTTTGGGGTTAAATGAAGAGCTTTAAAAACCCAGAGATGGAGGGAAACCACCACTGCAATTCAAAGAATTAAAGAACAGTTTGCAAATTGAACTCTCCTACCCTCTCAGTGTGGTTTGTAATCTCTTCTCTTCACTTTCAATACACTGACACTTAAGCTGGGCACACATCAATTGAAAATCAGTTTGTAGGGGGGCGTGGCCGGCTGCGGACGGAGATGGCCGCTGAGTAACAGTGCTCCATGCACCGCTGAGGATATCAGCCATCTAAAGCAACGGACTTCAGCGGGAAACCCCTCTGACATCACCGCTGACACCAGGTAAATGTGGGGCACATCCCCGGAGAATGGGGAAAAGAAAAATAAAGGAGGGGCCCCGCAAGCTGTTGGAGTTCTTTGCTCCGGCAGGTCCCCCGTCCTGTCAAAATGGCGCCAGTCCCTGTCCCTCAGCTGCTCCACAAGGACAGGAGGAAGGAGACAAGCACAGCTCTCCCCTGCATGCCTCCAGCCCTGCTGTGCACACAGAGCTGACAGGCTCTCGCTTGAGAACACCATCATGCAGTCCCCTCAAGAACATGCAGAGGGTCTCTCCAGAGGTGCAACAGAGGAGTGAGCAAATCTATGATTCCTCTTCTCAAAATACTACCAGAGAATTTATAGAGAATTTAGAGGATTATCCAGCAGAATCTATGCCGCTTAATGCTACTGTCATGAAAGATGTGTTAGTTACCCTTAAAGGGTCCCTACATAAGGACATGATGAGCTTTATGTCACAGATCAATACAGAGATGGAAAACCTGGGTGAGCGGGTATCAAGTGTGGAAACTAAAATGGGGGATTTCGCCACTGCTTATAACGAATTAGTAGATGCCCACAATGAAGTGGAAGATGAGCTGAAATCTTTAAAGGAGAAAATTGCGGATATTAAGGACTGCTCCCACAGAAATAACATAAAATTTAGGGGGATTGGTGAGGACACCCCCGTGGCGGATCTCCGTAAGTTTATTCAACATATGATATCCACATTACTGCCCCATACTCCGAATAGGGAAGTGGTAGTGGACAGGGCGCATAGACTGCCGAAGCCCTCTTTTCTCCCAGCTCATGTCCCTCGCGATGTCATAGCGAGAGTTCATTTCTATCATGTGAAGGAGGAACTTATGCCGTTTACGTGAAAGAATACTCCCTTGCCAGCACCCTACAGTGGGATTTCTCTGTTTGCTGACCTTTCTCAACACACCATACTAGCTTTCAAGAAATTGATGTCCTTCACAAAATTATTGCGCAACAATGATATCAAATACCACTGGGGGTTCCCTACCAAATTGCTGATTACAAAGGACAATCGAGTCCTTACGGTCACTTCGGAAGAAGATGGCTTTCAACTTGCCAAAAAATGGGGCCTTATCCCAGCAGAAGAGGAAATCGTCCCTACAAAATCCTCCCCCAGAAAAATCCCTCCAGAATGGGAACAGGTAGCGGGCTGACACACGCAACTGCTTCCTCCCACATTCTCTGGTGCCTTATATTTTTCCTGCTGCAAGTTTAGATAGCGGTGCCCTAGGCTGTTTGCCTCGGCAATTCCCCCCATACATTCGAGTGATTCGTTTCACACGAACTTATGTGTCACTTTTTTGTTATGTTTTTTCTCTCCAGTTGTTCCTCTCTGTTTATGTGTTTTTCTTCAGAGCAGCAACACCATTTATGTTAGTGGATCTTGACGAGTCATCATATACCAATAATGGAGGGTTGTACCTCCTTCGCCCACGTTTGAAAACCATGGACTCCGCAAGAGTACAAATCTGGCCCTCAAACCGTGCCAGGCTATTGCTGTTTCTACCACTTGAGGGTGACCACACATCACTCACTCAAGCTTCCTCATGGTACTAAAAATTGTCTCTTTGAATGTGCACGTGTGCGTGTTGTGTGTCCAGGAAACCCATTTCTCGGCATCTAAGGCCCATACTGCTCCAACCATATGTACCCACATATTTTTACATCCAATGGCCCTACTAAGAAATGTGGCGTATTGATTGCTGTACGTGACTCTGTCACTTTCTCTTTACTCTCCCAAGTGTCTGACAGTAAAGGCAGGTTCATAATCATCGTCTGTGCAATTAACAAAATCACCTACACTATTGTGAATCTCTATGCCTCTAATACCCATCACGTCCCTTTTTTCAACTCCTTGCGGAAAAAAGTAGCAAAAATACAAAGGGGTTATTTGATTTACTGTGGAGACTTTAACGCTATTATCAACAACTCAATGGACACCTCCAATTCTTCACAGCATTTGAGACAGTCTTTAGCCCAGACCATCACGGCAGCAAACCTTTCTGATCCCTGGAGATGCATCCATGCTTCTGAAAAGGACTTTACACACTACTCAGCACCCCACAAATCATATTCCCGAATAAACTTTTTTCTTATGGATATCTAGCTGCTTCAAAATATTTCTACACCTGAAATACATCCGATGATGTGGTCGTTCCTATCTCTATAAATATTGAGGCATAATGATGCTTCCATGTTTTGTAATATGTCTCGCCCTGTTATTACTGCTGCTTTAGAGGAGTATTTTGCTGTTAATTTAGCTTCTGATACCAGTGCAACTAATGTATGGTGTGCCCATAAAGCATACTGTAGAGGGTTACTATTGAAGCTTGCATCGCAGGCTAAACGGCTAGGAACCGTATACTACTGGACAGCATTGAGCAAATAGCTAAACTTGAACACACACATAAACAAACTCTATCCCCTAATCCTTTTCAGGAGCTTAAATCACGAGATTAAAATTTAGGACTCTACTTTTAGGGAGACATGCTCAATATCTAAAAAAGGCCAAGGCTAAATTTTATTTCCAAGGGAATAAAGCGGGTAAAATGCTAGCAAACTACTTAACAACTAGACAAGCGAAATCCCAAATATCTTCTCTCATTGATCCTACTTCTAATACGCCAACTTACCATCCAAATAAAATAGCAGAGGCATTCCGCACTTATTATTCCCAATTATACAACATCAAGGATGACCCTTCTACTTCCCAACCCACCCCAGATTTGATTGATCAATTTTTGAATAAGCTATCTTTACTCAAAAGACCCACCTTGGAAAGCAAAATTTTCGAAGCCATCAAAACACTACCTAAGGGGAAGTCTCCAGGTGCGGATTGCTTTTTATATGAATACTATCAGGAATTTCAAACTATATTAGTTCCTCATCTTAAACGCACATTCGACAAAGCTATTCTCAAGTCTACATTCCCACCGGAAATGTTAGGGCTATCATTGTTACTCTACCTAAACCAGGGAAATCCTTGGATCGTCCCCAAAACTTTAGACCCATTGCATTGTTAAATACTGACCTCAAAATCTTTGCTAAAATCTTAGGAACCCGTCTCCTTAAAATTACCCCTCACCTAATTCGGGCCGATCAAGTAGGGTTTGTTAGTGGTAGGCAGGCCCCAGATGGCACTCAGAGAATACTGGACCTAATGCACTTAATCGAATCTCGTGCATCACAGGCGGTGTTCTTGGCCTTGGGCGCCGAGAAAGCTTTTGACAGGGTTCACTGGCAATATTTAGACACTACGTTGCACAAATTTGGTATTACTGGATATATAAATTTGGCCATTATGGCACTTTATACAGTTCCTACTGCCCAGGTTTTCACATCCAATGCACTATCAGAACCCTTTAACATTACTAATGGCACTCGCCAGGGCTCTGACGAAGAGGTTGTGTCCTCGAAACGCGTTAGCCAGTTGGTCATCCAGGGTTCCATCGTATGGACTCAGATGTTGTTTGGATCATACATCTTGTTCAGTTTGACATGCCTGTGTTATTATGTCCATTGTGAGTATGATACCTATTTTTGTTTCTTTAATAAATTATTTTAAACGATAATGCACTAGGTCGGTGCACCCTTTTTCTGTTTCTTCATTTGTATCCAGTGTATTCGGACCACCCCGGTCTGTTGAGGGCAGCAAGCAGTGCATATTCCAGAAAATTCCAGAACATTCCTATTGGGTCTACTGAGTCCTTTCCTAGAGCAGGAGTAAAGGGTTTGTTGTGTTGGACTTGCCAGGGCTGTCAGTTATCTCCCATCATCTTCTCTCTTGTAATGGAACCCCTAGCAATGGCAATTCGAGATAATCCCCTAATCTCGGGCATTCAGGCTGCAGATATGTCTCACAAACTTGGCATCCCTTACAGAAATTTCTGCATCCTTACAATCCTTCAGTGCAATCTCTCATTATAAACTTAACATTGCAAAATCTTCCGCCTTACCAATAGTTATACCAAAGACCCTCTTGAAAGAGCTCAAAGCTAAATTCCCATTCAATTGGACCCAGAAAATGCTAGAATACCTTGGCATATTAATCTCGTATCCAACTTCTAATACCTTTAAGGATAATTTTGAAAAGCTATACCAGTTGGTGGTAGCGGAACTACAGCGACTTAACAAATTTGAAACTTCGTGGATAGGAAGAATAGCAGTCTTTAAAATGCTGGTCCTCCCCAAAATATTATATTACTTTCTCACGATTTCAATCGTTATGCCACATACTTATTTTTCTAAATTGGAAGTGGCAATTAGAAATTATATCTGGCAAGGGAAGAAGCCAAAAATATCTTTCCTGCCCCTTTCCAAACATAAATCTAAAGGGGGGGTTGGTCTCCCAGTGCTCCCCAGCTATTATTATGCCTCTATTTTGGACCAACTCCCAGAGTGGTTTATACCTTCAGACAAACTCTGGGTACAAATCGAGAAATCTATAGTACCAGACAAAGATCTTCGGGCTTTAGTATTGGCTAAGGCGGCTCATTCCACTCTCCTTACTACCTTTCCGCCATCCATTGCCGCATCATTTGCGCATGGTATTATGGCATAAATAAAATTATTCCCTCCTCTTCTAAGATTCAAATAGACATTCCCCTTTTAGCATATAAACACTTTATCCCTAACTCGACACCAGACCCCTACAGGAGTTGGGCTACTCTTGCTAAAACAGGGAGTGCCATCCTAGGCAAAGGTGTGTACTCCCTTCTACAAATTAGAAGTCATCATGGAGCGCATACAAAGACATGGGTGGAAATCGACTCCAAATTTTGGCATGTCATGATGAACCCCGTTAGACTAAAAAAAAGGGATTTCGTGGTTCTATAATTTCTTACAATATGATACTGATCACACTACCCCTTGTAGCATAAGTAAATGGGAAACTGACCTTATTAGGTCTTTTGCGAGAGATGAATGGGAGGCTGCACTGGGCAACAACTTAAGCATTACCAAATGCACAAATCACTGGAATTGCTCTCTTAAAATTTTATATCGTAGCTATCTTACTCCGTATACTCTAGCTAAAATGTATCCCAATACGTCCCCCCTTTGCTGGAGGAAATGCAGAGAGGAAGGCAATTTACTACACATTTTATGGAGGTGCCCTCTGTTAAGGAATTTCTGGCAGGAAGTCTTTGCACTCATTTCACGGGTTTCTGGAACGATCACTAGCCTAGCACCTCACTTAGCTCTTCTTAATATTACATTCCAACTATTCCCTGCCCAATATAGAACAATTGTTGGTCACAAACTCATTGCCACTAGAATGTCTATTACTGCTGTTTGGAAAACAGTAAGGATTCCTACCATTCTAGAAGTAATCCATAGAGTTAAGTTGGATTATATTTGCAAAAGAGCAGTGGCACTTCAGGGTCAACATATGGGGAAATTTGATTTTCAATGGTCTTGTTGGACAAATATGTTTTTATCCCATGGTGTAACTGTATGAAAATACTGTTGTGTTTCCCACAGTGTTATGATTTGGTCTTTGCTGCATCTGTGTTCTAGATCTAAATTTCTCTGCTCCCACTCTACTATTCCTATAATGTTTCTACCCCTTCCCTTACTTACTCTTTTACATTTTCTAAGTTCTCGTTATTCTCCTCTATAACTGGCGCTATGTATTGCTTTTGGGGCCCTAAGGGCCAATCCTTTAGTTGATTACAGACAACATTGTTGATGCCCATTCTGTATACATTTGTGAGTCATGGGCCATGACTTTGTGGACCCGCCAGACCTGGATGCGTAGCACTACTGTGATACTAAGATGTGTCTATGTATATGGTTTTGTATATTCTTTGTCTGAATCTTTATATGTTACTTGTAATTCTTTCTGAAAAATAATAAAAAAAAGAATTGAAAAGAAAATCAGTTTGTAGCACTACCCCCCTCAGGGGCCACTGAGTAATGTTTGGCTTCCCTGTCTTTCTTGACCCCACTTTGGAAGCCTGCTGACACCACCTTAAGCCTCTGGCCAGAAGAACCCTCTGGCTGCAACCATAAAATAGACTTTAAACACAGTTTAGAGTGAACTGATATTTTGGTTGTATTAAGATCAAATATAAGCACAGTGAAGCAAAAGAGAAATATGTGCATGAAATAACAGCTATCACTCTTAGTAACTTCAAGTAAGGGCCATAACACAGCACAATCTCAATCAGTTCTAGATGTCCTGCAATTCAGAATGTGAATGGTAGCCCCAGTGCTGAGATGTTTCTTCCCCAGTGAGCCAAAAAAACCTACCAAACAGAGGCTAACTCACTCTGGGCTCTCAGGGGCTGATGACTGGGTTTAATTCTGAGGAAAGAAGAGCTCTTCAATTAAATAGGGCAATGTCCCTAAAATAAACCCAACTGCAGTATCTGATATTCTGCATTCTTGATGGGGCCCTAGCTGGTTTAAATAAGGATTCAAATCTTCCTTGAGGCAAAAGGTAGAAGTTCCTTAATAGGGGGTGAAAACAAAAAGCTGCCATTTTAAGTGGCATTTAATTTGGATGGTATCCCTTTAACACCTGCAGGGTGGAATGTAGAATTAGGAAGAGATTAAGAATGGGCAAACACAGTTTTGTAAGGATTAATTCCTATTTGGACCACAGTGACAAACTGTGGCAATGAAGGAGCTCCTTGGCAAATGAGGCAGATTGCGATGAAAGCAATAATACAGCTTTACCTACGAAGGGCAGACACTGCAGTAGTCTCTTGTGACTGGATATGTTGAAAGTTTACACTTTCTACACTAATTAGTAGACTGGACAAACTGGGCCTTAGCACGTGTAACTTGAGAAACAATGTCAGTCAAACTGAGTAGAAAGTAGCTGAATTTATTATTATAATTTGCAACTTAAATGGCTTGAAAATGGAACTCCCCATGGCTGTGCTACCCCAGGAGACATCTTACACATATTGTGGACATGTCCTTTGCTCTCTTGGTTCTTGTCAAACTCCTGCACTCATTATTAGCTCACCCCTTTCCAAGGGACCCGTGGTATGCTCTCCTACATCTGAAGCCCCCGGGGCCCTACAAAACATCAGTTTAAGACATACTATAAACTATATAAACTAAACTATAGCAAAAGCCTGGAAACAACAATTCATATCCTTTACGGAAGTCCATAGCCACAAAGATTTCTTCCCGATTAATGGAAAACTCTCTAGCTTTCTTTCAGACACCCACAAGAGATTTCTCAAAACATGGACTCCATGGATTCAATACACTCAACCTGCAATGCCAACAGGCAGCTTTGTGTTGCTATAACTTCAGAGGACCCATAACACAGGCTTAAGCACTTCTGAAGTTCTCCTTTTGTTTCTTTCTTGTACCCCCCCCCTTTTTTTTCTTTTTTTTATTGGCTCTTCTGCAGAGATGAATTACAATGTGTTATATGCATTTTCTGGTTCGAATATACACTTTGTGTAGTCCAAATTCTAATTTTTTTTCTGTTGCACTATTGCTGGAGATTAGGCAATAGGTGTATAGTCCCTTATCCACATCTCTGCTGATTTACCGATATGATAAAGTTGATGTTACTTTTTTGTCATGTCTGTTTGATTGTTACCAATTACAGGTATGTTTTCTCTGTGCACTGCTTTTGCACTGTTACCTCTTATTGTTGTATTTTACTGGTACACATGACAGCAGTTACATTTGTGCTCTCTAAAAGCTTTTTCAATAAAAATGTATTGAAAGGATAATGGAACTCACCCGATCCCTGGCCTCGGTCAGGTAGTGGATAGTCTCTCTGTAGACGGGGGCTCCCATGTTCTTGTGGTTCCTCCTTCAGAGATAACTCCGGACAACAGCACTCCAGTTTGCCTGCTCCCAGGGCAGTTCGCCAGACTCATCAGCGGTGTCAGTGATCAGCTATTTCTCCTTTCTCCTTAACTCTCTCTGCAGCTTGGTCCAGCTTGGATCTCCAGCATTCCGAACAGCCTTCTCTTCACACCTGCTCTCCAGCTCTCCTCCATTCACTTCCTGTCCTTGGGTTCTCAGGCTTCTGTATTTATGTGTCTCCACCCATTAGCTGACTCTTCTGAGAAGTGTAGTTTGCTAGCTCGCTGTCCAACAGTGAAGTCCTGAAATCAGCCTATGAATTCCCCAAAGCTTTTCAACAGTCTGTGTAACTGGGCCGCAGGGCACTGCCATCTTGTGTCCTTTTAACATCCTGCAACCAGTACTACAGCAGGGTGTTATACACTACCCCCACTTAAAGTCTTTAGTTCCCAAAGAACTAGCAATCAAACTAATGTATTAATGTTTGATACAACATACACTATATTGCCAAAAGTATTGGGGCACCCCTCCAAATCATTGGATTTGGGTGTTCCAATCACTTCCATGGCCACAGGTATATAAACCAAGCATGCAGACTGTTTCTACAAACATTTGTGAAAGAATGGGTTGCTCCAAGGAGCTCAGTGAATTCAAGCGAGGTACCGTGATAGGTTGCCCCTAAGCAATAAGTCCATTCGTGAAATTTCCTTGCTACTAAATATTCCACGGTCAACTATTAGTGGTATTATAACAAAGAGGAAGCAACTGGGAACAACAGCAACTCAGCCACAAAGTGATAGACCACGTAAAATGACAGAGCTAGGTCAACGCATGCTGAAGCACACAGTGCACAGAAGTCGCCAACTGTCTGCAAAGTCAATAGCTAAAGACCTCCAAACTTCATGTGGCCTTCAGATTAGCACAATAGCAGTGCGAGTAAGTTTTAAAAGTTGGGATATAAGATCCTTACTTGCTGGTACAATGTTCCTGCATTGTTGAGGAAAATATATCCAGATGCTGTGAGCACTTGGCGCTGTAGAGAGAAGGAAAGATCTATGTTGCATTTTTTTGGACTGAACAGGTTTTGGACTCATTTGAGAAACTATATCAGACGGCTCACTAACTTTGATCTGGGCTTAGATCCAGCCAAATAACTTTTGCACCTCTCTGATCTGTGGACAAAGAGATATAAACACTCTAAGTTGATTCATCTATTGAATGCAGCTAAGGCCTCTACACCAGCATTGTAAAAGGAAACGTCCCCCCCCCCGCCATTACACTTTTGATGTGACTGGTTAAGGTGGCAGAGATCCACTCTATGGAAAATATTACAATATTACTGCAGTTTTACGAGGCAAGGAAGAAAAATTTAGATGGAAGGGGTTCTAATGGTCCCTGTATACATGTTCTGAGGAATTTTGCTCAATCCTTGCAGTGGAGGGATAGGTTCACATTTCCACATGACAGTTCCCCTGCCTCTACCCACCCGGATACCACATCCCCCCCAAATTTTTTTTTCTTTCCCCCCCTCTCTCTTTCGTTTTTATATTCTCCCCTTTCCTCTTCCCAATTTAGTCTGGTATTTTAGTCCAGATATGGGGATCCACTTCACATTGTATTTCTATTTAAAGAGAAAATTTCTCAGATGGTGAACTATGGGTTTGTCTCATTGATGCTGTTAAGCTTTTGGTTATGATGGAATACATACTACATGCTGTTATTTTTCTATAATGTATTTGTTCTGTTAGGCAACCATTGTGGCCTGCCTGATATTTTGTATCCATATACCTTATGTCTTGTCTATATACCACTTCTGTAAATAAGAATTAAAAAAAAAAGTATCTGAAAATCTGGTGAAATGACAAGAGAAAATAGATCGATTTTATTACATTTAGAGGGATGCATTTACTAAAGTGAAGGTGCTCCAGAGTTTAGTAAATGAGAGGGAGCTCTGCTGACATCCATCATCCACTCATATGCGAGCAAAAATGCTGGCTTTTATTCCTTGCATGTAATTGGGTATTCTTTGTAAAATGAAACTTTACTTCATTTACTAAGCTCTGGAGCAACTTGCAAAGTGCACAGTCTATTTGCTCTAAAGTAGAACTATATGCAGTGCCCCTAGATAGCCACAGGGAGCTAGTTAAATCCTTTAGTTAGAGAGGCTGAGTAGCAGCCTGGGCAATAGTCAGCAGGGTCACCCTCAGGTCGGGGCTGAGAGGCTCTGCAGGTCAGCTCCCTGATACCTCCCCCTGCTCTAGAAACTTGAAGAAGATTCTAGAAGCAGTGGGCGAAGGTGAGGAAAGGCTGGCCTGCACACAAATAACTCTGGGCAATCCCCAAGCAGGAGGCTTGGCATGGGGCCAGAGCAGCTTTTAAGTGTGAGACAGCCTGCTCAGCAGCAGGAGAGTTTGGATGGAAGATGAAGTGAGAGGCTGAGATGCAGCAGCCTGGGAGGGGGGCCAATGGAAAGGGGCCTACCTACAGGCCTGGACCTAGAAAGGAGGAGCACTCAGCCCCACTGGTCCCCAGAGGGAGAAACACCTGTGGAGCCATGAAAGGAGCCAGCCCAGCAGAATGCCTGAAAGCAGCCACCAACCCAACCAGCTCACAGGAAAGGACTGAGTGAGTAATCCTGCACCACTTGGGCCAGACAAGCAGAGAGGGCATTCTGGTGGGAAAACTGACTAGCTCTACACCTGGCACTGTTACATTGAAAGTGGAATTTTGTACCCCCTTGCCCAGGGATTTCCTCCAGATAGCTGGATGAGGACTTTTTCCTGTCTCCAGAATGCAAGTTCGTGAAAAATGCATGTTGCCTGGCTGTGCAGGACTACAGGGGTACCAAATCTTCAGCAACTCCCAAGGGGGTAGTGTTACATATAGGAAAAACTTTTTTTTTCTCATTTTGGATAGAATAGTGGAGGATCATCTGTGTCCCATGGGGGAGATTTACCTTCACTTCCTGTCCCATACCCAAAACAGGAAGTGAGAGGAAATCCCTACAAATTAAAGGAATACCCTGGGACCCCTGGGTCACAAAAACCTGTGTCCCCATTGGAAGATTACCCTTCTATTACTTTTTCTGGGGACAACCAAAAATGTGGTATTTTCTTTTACTTTCGCTTTCAATGATAGTGGTAAACAGGACAAATAGAGAGGGTGAATCTCCCTAATGGGGACAAAGACAGCAAAAACAACCTGACCAGCCTTTTGGCTAAGATCAAGTGTAGTATCTGTTCTTAGCAGTGTGCAGTGGGGGTGCTTCACCATCATTCTTGCTTGCGAGGATGTTTGGCTGTATAGCACCCCTGTTGGAAGGGGCTCTGATGGTTAATACAGACCGGAACAGAAACCGAGGTGCCCACAGGCAGTTGGGGCCCGGGAGTAATTCCCCCAGGAACGCCAGAGGGGCCCAGTTCCTTCTGGTTTGAACGGATCTACCTTTTCTGGCCAGGGGCCGGGAAGGCAGAGAGTCCGCGGAACAGTGCCCCCTGAGTGGTCGCCTCAGGGGTGCTCTTAGTAGCACATGGGGATGGGATCCCAAGTGTGAAACGTGCAAATGGTCACTGATCCAAAACACTTTTTCTGCACTATGCCTTTTAGGGCTAGGCCTTTTGGCTAAGTCCAGGGCAATTTTTATGCTACAGGCCTCAGGTCCTAGCCAGTGCACAATTGCACGGCCACTTTTTTATTTTTACTTATTTAATTTATTTTTTCTCCCACGTTTGTTTCACTTTTCACTTATGTGTGTGCTTTTTTCTCATGGATGGTAGGTTTTGGGTCCTCGGGCCTACCCTGAAGTCTAGGGGGAGGATGTGTGGCCTTTTGGTTCCTTCCTCCCCTGTCCCTAGGGGGTCTCTCTTCGGGAGAGCCCCCTGACCTAGTACTTGGTGGCTGGCTTAGGCTAGCCACAAGGAAAGGGGTCTGCCAGGCCTTTTGGCTAGGTGAACCATGTGGGAACCTTAGTCCCTGTCAGGAGCTTTGTGCCCCGGGGGATCAGGGTAGAGGTCCTACCCCTTCGAGGGGTGGACAAAGCACACCCCTAAGTGCACTTTTTTGTGTTGGTTTTGCACTAGCACGTTTTTTGTTCACTTACGGGTTTTTCGTTTTTCGCACTTCCGCAGACTTCAAAAAAAAAAACCAAAAACCAATAATTCCGTGTTTTTCCATATTTAGGTTTCTATGCATTACTGTTGAAAGAGATTATCCAAAAGGTAGAGAATATTCCAAATTGGCTATTATATTTTTACATTCTTTAAATACCGCATGAACCACTACTTAATGATTATTTAATTATTTATTTTCTTATGTAAATTGACTTTTCATGTGGTATTTATCGAGCTTTTTGAGCATCAGGTTTGAATGAGATAGTTAGGGAAAATGGGTCCGGACATCTAAATATCGCATGCGATCTGCTTTAGTGAATAAAGCCCATTGTGTACAATTGTGATAGCTGTGATTGGCCACAGCTACTACATGGCATGAGAACTGTTATTTGCCCTGTCTGTACCATGTGGTCACTGTGACCAATAACAGAGATCAAAATAATACACAATGAATGGCTATGAATAAAGGCCATTGTGTACTACTGACATGTGATTGCTGTGATTGGTCACAATGATCACATTGTATCAGGGCTGACTTGATACAATGATCTGTCTTCTGTTGTGCCCTGATAAGTTTTTACATTCTCCTGACCAGTGCTCATTGTCTCAACAGTTGCTGGTTTCTAAGTGATACCCAATTATATTTGTGAAGTTCTACTTTAAGGTAGGCTCAGACAAAATATTAGTTCTCCATCCATATTTCATTTGCAAGAAATCATTCCTGTTCCTGTGCTTGATACCTGTAATTGACCCGGCTTGTCCTGACCTCGTTTGAACTCTACCTGCACTGTCCTCTGCTTGCTTTCTGGATTCTGCCTCCTGACTTTGCCTGATCCGTCTCTACTGTTGCTGACACTGGCCTGTGACCTGACTTCTGTTCTGTTCTACTGTTTATGCCTGATCTGCCTGTGTTATTGACCCGGCTCGTCTGACCCTGCATCCTACTCTACCAGCTTGCTCTGCTGTGATATCTGCCTGCTATCAGCCTCCTCTGCTGTGCCATCTGCCTGCTGCCAGCCTGCTCTGCTGTGCCATCTGCCTGCTACCAGTCTGACTGCTACCAGCCTCCACTGCTTAACCATCTGCCTGCTGCCAGCCTGCCTGCTACCAGCCTGCTCTGCTGTGCCACCTACTTCCAGCCTACTCTACTGTGACATCTGCCTACAGCCAGCTGCTCTACTCCAATCATCCATCCAGCGAGGTGTCAGTTACTCCTGCGCAGACTACTGGACTGATCAGGCACTCATATGCCTCAGCGCTCTCGTGGTAGCTGATCCACCTTCAGTGGCCTGAGCCGCAGCTATATGAGAGGCCTTACTCTGCATGTCAGACTCACCAATGAGGTACTGTATGTGACAGATTTATATTTTAGTAAGTTGTGCATTGATATTTAGCACACATTTCTTTTTCCATAAAGTTTTTTTTCACAGAACACATGGCAGCTTCCGCCAAGTGGCATCTTCAGCTACGATATGCAGGAAACATTATGGATTGTTTTACCTTTGTAATCGGGTAATAATTTTTTTTAGGGTCAGCACATATAATTGTCAATGTAATTAGGTAATATTTTTTAACAGGAAAATTAGCTATGTCAATTCAAAAGTGGTACTATTGAGTTGATTTTTCATTTTTGTTGAATGGTAGCTTATGTATCTGGTTCTCTTTTGCATTTTACTGTATTGGATTGATATTTTTTCTGTCTTTGGCAGAGATATATATTATACATATTTTGTACTCATATGGTTTATATCTATTACTTTACATTTGGGGATTTTTAAAATGCAGTACACTAATGGGCATATGCTCTGTCACTAGAAGAGTGGACACTAAAGCTGACCATAGATGGACAGAATTATGAATAAAAATTCTTAGTAAAAGTCTTAGGAAAATTTGACAGAAATTTCTCAGAACATTTGAATGTTGATTCAAAGATTTAGTTTGCTTTTAACATTTGATTTCAGAGTGAATGGACTTTCCCAAACCAAAACCACATACCGTGATAGAAATTCCATAGTTTGAGAAAACCTTTCTACCCCGCTCCATAGAATTCTCCTGTCACTGTGGTAAAAAACAATCGTCAATTTGACCCACTAATGATTAGAAAAACCAAATGTTCTTGGAAAATTATTTTCCCAAGAACTGTTTGAAATGCTACCCATCTATGGCTAATTAAAGAAAGCAGCACGATTGTCCCATCCTAATAGGCATATCCCTCTTCTCAGCTAGTCATCCACAGTTTAGCTTAGTGTCAGAAGGTAGGCCTTCTCTCCCAGCTTTCCTGATTCAAGATTGAATATTATATGTTGCTGACAGTGTCATACAAAATTTCCAAGTCTTGGAAAATGTCTGCCACAGTCACCTACATGCTTTTTTCATATTTTGCTTACCAGACTGTAAAGAATTACTGTAGTCTCTGCTCAAAGGTCACTATGGATAAGATACTTTTCACATGTTTGGTTTCATACAGGGTATGAAATAGAAATCGAGAATAAATTGTGGATCTCAGCAGTTATCCCATATGTTGAAGATGTTTCTGGTTCAACTGTCTAAAATACTAGACAGGTTCTCAGATTCCCAGGGACTCTCATTAGAGATACCCTCCTACTCCTGTCTCTACTGCTCCCTCTGATTCCAAGGGAGAGTCTTCTCAAGACCCTCCAGTTCATCTGTTTTGCATAGATAGCACAGTAAGATTGCAGTTTTCTCTTAGGAAAGGTGAGCAATCTGAGGACAAATCATCTTATTATAAGAAGACAATTGACAGCCTGATTTAGGCAAGACATTGTACCTTAGAAGCCCAGGTTTTAGGAGTTAGCTACAACTTACAATAGCATGTTTACAGAGATCATTTTTAAGAATCACACAGCTTAGCAGTTTGAGGACATTCTATTTAAGGAGCAGTAACTCCCCAACAAGGCTTGTTTGGTTCCACTTGGGACACCTCTTACATTCTTCACACAGCTTAGCAGTTTGAGGACATTCTATGTAAAGAGCACTAACTCCCCAACAAGGCTTTTTTGGTCCCAAGCCACTTGGACACCTCTTACATTCTTCACAAAAAACAAATGGTAAAGAAGTAGTCACCTTTGGTAGACCCACTGGCAAAGGTCATCTTTGTTGCTGATTCTTTGTCTTTTAAGGACCCAGTGAACAAAAAATGTCTTTACTGTGGATTATTAAACCAGCGTTTGCCTCCACGTGGATGAGCAAAGTCTCAAAATGAGCTCTGAAGGATCTCTTTGATTAAATGATCCTTCCACAGAAGAGATCTTCAGCTTCCATGTCTGGAAAAAATTAGCACCTTTTCCCCATGTGGCATCTTTGATAATTTCATCCAGAGATACCCTGAATAGATGGGAACAATAGCTGACTATTGGACAGCTAGGACAGCAAGCTCCTGTGCAAGGCTGCCCTAGATGAAGCTCTCTTAATCTCCAACATTAATTTTGCAGCTATTGTCTTGAGGAGGACTCTAGCTAAAAGCTGGTCTGCAGACCACCGCTGGTCTGCAGACCACACCTGGTCATTTAAAGGTTTGTATCAGTTGAGGGTCCCTCTGGGTGATACCATCAAGAATGCCACAGGGGAAAGGGTACTTATTTTTCCTAGACATGAAAGCTAAATCTCGCTTCTAAGAAATTATTTTCCTTTTCAGTACTTTTTATGGGTCATTTTGTTCACAGAAAAAGGTTTAAATCCTTTAATTGCTGCTTGAAACATAGGTCAACCTAGACAGAAGCCTTCCTGAGCCACCAAGTTCATGTCAACAAAAACTTGTTGGATACTTTGTTGAAGTTCTATCCTCACTTGTAGCACAAAAAAAAAGGGGGGGGGGATACTGCTAAAGTACTGGTTGCACAACATCTCTGATGTTGGGAAAAGAAAGTAGTCTTACAGGATACAAGACAGTTTTTGTCTCTCCCTATGACAGATTTTTTTTTAACCTCTTTTTTCCCAATTTCCCCTTAAGTACAGCGCCAAGTTGTTTGAGGCCTTACATATTAAAGCTGTTTTCTCAAATGAGACAGCACATTGCTTCCTATAAAGGCTCTCAATTTCATTTGACTCCATATATTCTGCATTAAGTCAACAAGATCTGTCATAGCACCCCTAGAACAGGAAGAATTTCTGGCCTCTATGAACATGAGAACTGCCTATCTTGATTTCCCTATCTTGCCTCTGCACCATTTTTTTTTCATTCTTTGATAATGGGGAAATTATATTCCAGTATATGGCTTTGCCTTTTGGCCTAGCAATATCTCCAAGCATGTTCTTCAAGATCCTGTCCCTGGCTCAACCTAGGAGCAGCTTAGTCATGGCATGCCACTTTGCAGGGCTCCATCCTGCAAGGAGCTGCAGGTCAGCATACATTACAGCAGCGTTTTTCAACCACTGTGCCGCGGCACACTAGTGTGCCGTGAGATATTGTCTGGTGTGCCGTGGGAAAAATTCCAATTTCATCTGTAACATGTGGCTTCGGCTCACAAATAGACCAATCATTAGAATCTAATGATTCAGTGGTCGGCAAGCCGCGGCTCGCGAGCCACATGCGGCTCTTTACCCAGTCTAATGCGGCTCTTCTGTGTGCCGGGCGCCTGCTCCCCTCCCTCCTCTCGGTCGGCCGCTCCCCTGCCTCCTCTCGGTTGGCAGCCCCAAAAGTCCGCGCGGACCTTTTAATCCGGCTTGCGGATGTGGCTGTCAGGATGTGTGTAGGCGGGGCAGCGTGCCGAACGTGAGGGGAGGGGAGCTAGGCTCCTCTCACAGTCCGCCCTGAAGACCCGAACGGCGCGGGAAGACAGCGAGAGGAACGCAAAAGGTAAGTGAATTGACACGGGGGACTTGGCTTACTAGAAGGGGGGGGGGGGAATAGTACTGTGGGGGATGAAATACTATATGAGGGATGAATTACTTTATGAGGGATGAAATACTATATGGGGGGATGAAATACTATATGGGGGATGAATTACTATATCAGGGATGAATTACTATATGAGGGATGAAATACTATATGGGGGGATGAAATACTATATGGGGGGATGAAATACTATATGGGGGGATGAATTACTATATGAGGGATGAAATACTATATGGGGGGATGAAATACTATATGAGGGATGAAATACTATATGGGGGATGAATTACTATATGAGGGATGAATTACTGTATGAGGGATGAAATACTATATGGGGGGATGAAATACTATATGAGGGATGAAATACTATATGAGGGGATGAAATACTATATGGGGGGATGAAATACTATATGGGGGATGAAATACTATATGAGGGATGAAATACTATATGAGGGATGAAATACTATATGAGGGATGAATTACTATATGAGGGATGAAATACTATATGGGGGGATGAAATACTATATGGGGGGATGAAATACTATATGGGGGGATGAAATACTATATGAGGGATGAATTACTATGGGGGATGAATTACTATATGGAGGATGAATTACTATATGGGGGATTAATTACTATGCTTACTATGGGGGAATATTACTATACTTACTATGGATGACACATACACATCATTCATCTACTCTTGGTCCGGCCCCCGGGTCCAATTATAAAATACTTTATTATTTCATAATAAAGTAATTATAAAATAATTTCTTTGTGTTTGATTCCTATTCAAGAGAATTACTTTATATATAGTCAATATAGGCACAGAGGTAAATTTTTTTAACATTTTCTAATGGTGGTGTGCCTCGTGATTTTTTTCATGAAAAAAGTGTGCCTTTGCACAAAAAAGGTTGAAAAACACTGCATTACAGCATTACATTTTTACTCTTCAAATTTTTACCTGGCTTATGAAACATCACAAGTCCTGTCTGACCCCATCACATTGCCTTAGAATAACTGGATTAGCTGCGGGACACCAGGGAGACAAGCGTTTTCCCTTCTTTTACAAAACAAAGTACTGAGGCAACAAATCATACTTCTTCAAGCTTAACATCACTCACCCCTTCACCTATACAATCTATCTTTATACCCCTCACCTCACCCCTTCAGTCTCCTCTCGCATCACTAACCTACTAAGTGACATATCGGCATGGATGTCACTCCACTTCCTCAATCTCAATCTTTCCAAAACTGAGCTCTTAGTATTCTCCCCAGCCCGTGCCCCCGCCCCTGACTTCTCTATCAAGATCAATAACACAATCATCAGTCCCTCCCCTCATGCCTGGGTACTAGGTGTAATCCTAGACTCCCATCTGTCCTTTCAGCTCCAAATCCAATCACCGTCCAAATCTTGTAGACTTCACCTCCGCAACATCTTCATGATACGCCCATTCCTAACCTCAGAAACCACTAAGCAACTTATCCACTCCCTTGTTATATCTCGCCTTGACTATTGTAGCTCCCTCCTCATTGGCCTACCTCATCACAGTCTATCCCCTCTTCAATAATAAATCAACACTCTTTAATTTCCCACATGAAAAGTCAAACTTTCACCCTTGAAAGTGCATAAAACCAACTACCTTTTCATATTCTACAAACATATACACCCTATCCCGTAGTCTCATACTACTAACATAATGTCCATCAAAAAGTCCCGCATACAAAAAGTCCAAAAATAAATAAAATAAAAACAATTTGTGATCAGTGACAAAATAGTGCCAAATACGTGCCACTCCGCATATAGGATAATATACAATTACCCCCTTAAACTTTCAAAGCATACTGGAAATCCTTTGTACCACATACAGTTGCCTTCACTGGGAGTATGCTATCCTTTATATGAGTAGACAATGGAATCACCTCCTCACACAATGACGGGCATCTGGATCCCCGTTCCTCACAGGACAAATGGGAGCAGACTCAGTGGAATAGTATAAATGGTATACAGAATTTATTATACAGCTTACATAGTAAAAATGCCGTCCATCCTCGCTGATCTCCGTTCTGTGCTGAGACCTTCTCCAAATCTGCTCCTTCCGGCCTAGCGTCTGACGTCACGACTCTGACGCGTTTCGTCACTTCCGACTTTTTCACAAGGGATCCAGACGTCAAAACGGCGGTCCCTCTTATGCTGCCAGACACCTGGCAGAACAACCCGCCGCCATTTTAACTAAGGGCACCACACGAGGTGATTCCATTGTCTACTTATATAAAGGATAGCATACTCTCAGTGAAGGCAACTGTATGTGGTACAAAGGATTTCCAGTATGCTTTGAAAGTTTAAGGGGGTAATTGTATATTATCCTATATGCGGAGTGGCACGTATTTGGCACTATTTTGTCACTGATCACAAATTGTGTTTTTTTTGTAGAGTGTCACGCATTGCAGTGGTGGTTTCATAGGACCACTAGTCAAGTGGTGTGCTGTTTTTCACTTCACATGTGTGATGTTTATTTATGTCACCAGTGTGGTTGCATGCTATCACGTATATTGATTTTTTAAAAGATAATGCACTATATCTAGTATTTTTTTTGAGGTACTTTTGGATTGAAGGGAAGATTTGGACATTGTCACAGTTGGAAGATTGAAGAAGCGAGGATCATTATTTGCACATTTTTAATTTTTATTTTATTTATTTTTGGACTTTTTGTATGCGGGACTTTTTGATGGACATTATGTTAGTAGTATGAGACTACGGGATAGGGTGTATATGTTTGTAGAATATGAAAAGGTAGTTGGTTTTATCCCCTCTTCAGTCTATCATGAATGCTGCTGCCAGAATTATCCACCTTATTAACCGTTCTGTATCTGCCATCCCTCTCTGCCAATCCCTCCACTGACTTCCCGTTGCCCAATGGATAAAATTCAAAACACTAACAATAACGTATAAAGCCATTTATAACTCTGCCCCAAATTACATCACCGATCTTGTCTCTAAATATCACCCAAACCGTACTCTCCGCTCCTCGCAAGACCTCCTACTCTCTAGCTCCCTTGTCTCCAGGACTTCTCCAGAGCTTCTCCCATCCTCTGGAACTCTCTACCCCAATTTATCAGACTATCGCCTACTCTGCTCACTTTTAGGTGATCTCTGAAAACCTATCTCTTTAGGGAAGCCTATCCTGCCCTCAGCTAATACTGGAATCTTCTACTCTTCCAACCAGTCCATCCCTCACAGTTACTACCTTTTGTACCACTAGCCCCTCCCTCCTAGATTGTAAGCTCCAAGGAGCAGGGCCCTCAAATCCCTCTTGTATTGAACTGTATTGTCTCCCGTTACATTGTAAAGCGCTGAGCAAACTGTTGGCGCTATATAAATCCTGTAAAATAATAATATACATGTGGATGCTGAGGCTAATGATCTCCATCTTGTTGGGAAACTGGGCAAAGGAAATTGCCTCAGAGTTCTACTATCTCTAGGTAGGAGGATTTCCTTTTTTTCAGCTTCAGTCACCAACAGTCAGTCAGCTGGAATATGTCTACATGTCTATATTGTCAGGGCAGGGCTGTGGAACGGACAGGTAGGCCTAGTGGCAGGGTAACGCACTGGCTGACGACAACCACCACCAACAGACCGAAGTCCCTCAGGGCGTGGAGTCTAAGTCCCAGGCTGCCCTTCACCAGGGCCCCTGATGGTGGGGATGGACTTGACGCAGCCAGGAACCAGGTCGCGGCCCCCGAGACACCCCAGCTGCGGTAATGGCCGCCGCCAATGGCATGTAGCTGGTGAGAATGACAATAGCGTAGTCAGGCAAGCCGGGTCAACAACAACGGGACAAAAACGGTACAGAACAGTAGACAGAGAATCACAGGTCACGGGCCGGGTTCAGCATCGGAAGGTCAGATCGAAGGAAAACACAGAGAATGGTCTAGTCACAAGCCGAGTCAGATACCAGAAGAGTCATGAGCATATACACAGCGCTGTAGCAAGACAAAGACACAAGACACAAGTGCAAAGAGCATGTGCAGATCACAGGCTTATATGTACTCAGCCACACCCCTCTGGGGGATGGACCTCAGAGACCTGAAGGCATAAAAGATTCCCACCATGCTCAGCAGAAAATCCAAGATGGATGCCAGCACATGGAGTAACATAACCTCTGGGAAAAGGTAGGACCTTGACAGTACCTCCTCCTCAAGGGCCCCTCCCCCTCTGCGGCTCAACAAAAGGTTTCTGAGGAAAGCGGGTATGAAAAGCGCGGAGGAGGGCAGGAGCATGGACATCCGCGGAAGGAACCCAGGAATGCTCCTCGGGACCATAACCGCGCCAATGAACCAGGAACTGTAATCGACCGCGCACCAATCGAGAGTCCAGGATCCGGCCCACCTCATACTCCTCATGACCGTCAACTCGAATGAGACGGGGCCGAGGCAGAGAGGTAGTGAAGCGATTGCAGATCAGAGGTTTCAACAGTGATACATGAAAGATATTGGAGATCCGCATCCCAGGTGGAAGGGCAAGGGCATAGGCCACCGGATTCACCTTGCGGAGAATGCAAAAAGGACCAACAAAACGGGGAGCTAGTTTGGGTGTGGGCACCCGAAGATTGAGGTTACGAGTAGACAACCACACCCGATCACCGACCTGGTATGAAGGAGCGGGCAACCGTCTGCGATCAGCCTGGAACCTCTGACGCTGAGCCGAGTCCCTCAAAGCCCTCTGGATCTGCCCCCATGAAGAACGCAGGGCAGCAAGATGGTTCTCCACAGCCGGAATGTCCTGTGGTGAGAACCGCTCAGGTAATACCGTGGGTTGGTACCCATAGTTGGCCATGAAGGGAGACATCCCGGAGGAGGAGTTGACCGCTGAGTTCCTGGCAAACTCTGCCCAAGGCAGGAGATTGGCCCAATCGTCCTGATGGTCCGAGATATAACACCGAAGGAATTGTTCTAAGGCCTGATTGGAATGCTCCGCGGCCCCATTGGACTGCGGGTGGTAGGCTGAAGAAAAGGAGAGACTAATACCCAACTGGGAGCAGAAGGCGCACCAGAATCTGGACACGAACTGACTCGCGCGGTCCGAGACAATCACCTTGGGCAACCCATGCAGGCGAAAAATCTCCCTGGAAAAGACCGTGGCCAGTTCTTGCGCTGTTGGTAATTTCCTGAGTGGAATACAATGGCACATTTTGGAAAAACGATCGACGACCATGAGGATGACCGTATGACCCCGAGACACAGGGAGGTCTACAATAAAGTCCATGCCCAGGTGTGACCAAGGACGCTCCCCATTGGGAATGGGTTGCAGAAGACCCATTGGAAGATGCCGTGGAGATTTATTCTGGGCACAGATCGAACATGCCGCTACATAAGAGGTGATGTCGGCACGGAGAGTTGGCCACCAGAACAACCGAGAGACGACCCAAGACAACTGGTTCCTCCCCGGATGCCCGGCAGTTTTGGAGTTATGGTAGGTACGCAGCAGACCGGTGCGCAACCCCTCGGGTACAAAACATCTACCCTCCGGTCTCTCGGGAGGAGCGTCAGTTTGAGCCGCCAAAATCTGCTCCCCAAGGGGAGAAGTCAGACTGGTGCGAATGGCAGCCAGGATCTGATCCAGAGGTATGACCGAGGTTGGCTCAGAGTCCTCCCTGGACAACTCAGAGTATTGCCGCGATAATGCATCAGCCCTGACATTCTTGGAACCAGGCAAATAGGAGACCACATAGTTGAACCGCGACAAGAACAAGGCCCATCTGGCCTCACGGGGAGTCAATCTTTTGGCCTCCGAAAGATAAGTCAGGTTCTTATGATCGGTAAGAATGAGGACCGGAACCGCGGAGCCCTCGAGCAGGTGCCTCCATTCCTTGAGAGCCAGAATGATTGCTAACAACTCCCTATCTCCAATCTGGTAGTTGCACTCTGCAGAGGAAAGCTTCCTGGAGTAGAACCCACAGGGAAGTAGGGGTCCATCGGGCGACCGACGTTGAGACAGGAGAGCGCCTACTCCCGTCTCTATGCATCAACCTCAAGGACGAAGGGCAATCCAGGATTGGGATGAGACAGTATTGGAGCCGAAGCGAAGGCGGATTTCAGAACCTCGAAAGCTACGATGGCCTCGGGTGGCCACTTGTGAGGATTACTGCCCTTCTTGGTTAGATCTGAGAGAGGCTTTGCCAGCGTGGAGAAGTTCCTGATGAACTTCCGATAGTAGTTGGCAAAACCCAAAAAGCGCTGAATGGGCCGAAGACCATTGGGACGAGGCCACTGCAGAACCGCCGAAACCTTCTGAGGGTCCATGGAGAATCCCTCCACAGAAATGATGTAGCCTAAAAAGGCAACTTGGGATCGATGGTATTCGCATTTCTCAAGTTTACAAAAAAGTTCGTTCTCACGTAATCGTTGCAGCACCTGCTTGACATCCTGGATATGGGACTCCATGGAGGCAGAGTAAACCAGGATGTCATCCAAGTAAACTACCACACACTGCTGCAGCAAATCACGAAGGACATCGTTTATGAATTCCTGAAAAAACCGCGGGCGCGTTACACAACCCAAAGGGCATCACCAGGTATTCGCAGTGACCGGTTCTGGTGTTAAACGCGGTCTTCCACTCATCCCCCTGTTTGATCCGTACGAGGTTGTACGCCGCCCTAAGGTCAAGTTTGGTAAAGACTGTTGCCCCCTTAAGGCGGTCGAACAACTCAGTAATCAAGGGAATCGGGTAGGCATTCTTATTGGTGATACGATTGAGACCCCTATAATCGATGCAAGGCCTCAATTCACCACCCTTCTTCTTTACAAAGAAAAAGCCCGCTCCTGCTGGAGAAGTAGACTTACGAATGTGCCCCCGGGAAAGCGCATCCGCAACGTACTCCTCCATGGCCTTATTCTCAGCAACCGAGAGAGGATACACCCTGCCACGTGGAGGAGTGGCACCGGGTTGCAAGGATATGGCGCAGTCGTAAGGACGATGAGCAGGTAAGGCACCAGCGCGTACCTTATCAAACACGTCCTGGTACTCCCCATAATCAGTGGGCAACGCAGAGTCCGAGGAGGCACACAACACTTTAACTGGCCCACGGATGCACCCGGCCCCACACTGTGGAGACCACGAGAGAATCTCGGCTGTTTGCCAATTGAAGGTTGGATTGTGCATCTGGAGTCAGGAATACCCCAAAACCACCGAATAGTGCGGAGAAGAAATCACTTGGAAACAGGCCAACTCCCTGTGAACAGCCCCAATAGCTACTTCAGCTGGCCTAGTCTCGTGGGTAACCTGCGGTGGTTGCAGGGGCCTGCCATCTATCGCCTCGAGAACCAATGGGGTAACTCGAGCCTGCAGGGGAATGGAGTGCTGGGCAGCAAACGAGCTGTCCATAAACAACCCGCCGGCCCCAGAATCTACCAACGCCTGGGCAGTCACCGAGCCCTGCGCCCAAGAGAGGACAACGGTGATCAGTGGCTTATCTCTGCGGAACGCCGGGGACGAGGAGACTCCACCCAAGATCTGTCCCCGACAGGATCTCAGGTGCGAGCGTTTCCCGGACGGACCGGACAAGACTGCCAAAAGTGCCCACCAAGGCCACAGTACAGGCAGCGACCCTCCCGACGCCGAGCGGCCCGCTCTCCCTCGGAAGGGCGAGCAAACCCCAGCTGCATGGGCTCACCACCAGACAAGCTATCCCCAGGAGACGTGGGAGGAGAGGGAGGAACGGGTGGGACAGAAAACGCAGGTGCCAGTCGATTGGAAGGTCTCCGCAGGCGTTCCTTGAGTGAAGGCCTCTCCCTGAGCCTGGTATCAATCAGGATCAGGAAGGAAATTAGCGCTTCCAGCTCCACAGGCAATTCCTTGGCTGCGATCTCGTCCTTCAATGCATCAGAAAGACCCTGAGAAAACGCAGCCACCAGAGCCTCATTGTTCCAACCCACCTCTGTTGCCAGGGTACGAAACTCTATGGCGTACTCGGCAACGGTCCGTGAACCCTGATGCATAGACATGAGCAGCTTGGCAGCCGAGCCGGAGCGAGCCGGTACGTCGAATACCCTATGGAAGGCATCGACAAAACCGGAAAACTCGTGAATCACTGGGTCATTCCTCTCCCATAAGGGATTCGCCCAGGCCAAGGCCTTGTCAGAGAGCAGCGATAATAGGAAACCCACCTTTGACCTCTCAGTCGGAAAAGCGTGGGGTATTAATTCGAAGTAAATCCCCACCTGGTTGAGGAACCCACGACACTGACTCGGCTTACCCCCAAAGCGCTGTGGAAGAGGGGCTGTACCAGTCATACCTCTGGGCGCCGCGGGTACCGCAGCAGCCGCGGCAGTAGGCGCAACAAGCGGAACAGCAGTGGGAGCGACCACCGGAGTGACAACCGACCTAATAACACCAGGAGTAAGGTGCGCGGTGCGTGCAAGCAGAGTTTGCAATGCCTGAGCGAACTGATCCAACAGGAGATCCTGTTGATCCAGTCTGGCGACCAACATTGGAAGCGAAGGCGCACCTGCACCGTTACGGTTCATGGCACTTGTGTAATGTCAGGGCAGGGCTGTGGAACGGACAGGTAGGCCTAGTGGCAGGGTAACGCACTGGCTGACGACAACCACCACCAACAGACCGAAGTCCCTCAGGGCGCGGAGTCTAAGTCCCAGGCTGCCCTTCACCAGGGCCCCTGATGGTGGGGATGGACTTGACGCAGCCAGGAACCAGGTCGCGGCCCCCGAGACACCCCAGCTGCGGTAATGGCCGCCGCCAATGGCATGTAGCTGGTGAGAATGACAATAGCGTAGTCAGGCAAGCCGGGTCAACAACAACGGGACAAAAACGGTACAGAACAGTAGACAGAGAATCACAGGTCACGGGCCGGGTTCAGCAACGGAAAGGTCAGATCAAAGGAAAACACAGAGAATGGTCTAGTCACAAGCCGAGTCAGATACCAGAAGAGTCACGAGCATATACACAGCGCTGTAGCAAGACCAAGACACAAGACACAAGTGCAAAGAGCATGTGCAGATCACAGGCTTATATGTACTCAGCCACACCCCTCTGGGGGATGGACTTCAGAGACCTGAAGGCATAAAAGATTCCCACCATGCTCAGCAAAAAATCCAAGATGGATGCCAGCACATGGAGTAACATAACCTCTGGGAAAAGGTAGGACCTTGACATATATGTCTTCCTCTACACTAGGGGATCCCCATCATGAATACAAGCCTCTCGAGGAAGGATTTCTTGGTGTAGTTTGGTACTGGGTTGCTGCATGTATAACCACTGGCATGTAGCTCACATCTTGCTTCATTTACCATGCCTTCTTCCAGTTGTGTACTGGTAGTAGTATTAAAGCCATATTAAATGCTTTTTCTTTTTTTAAATAAAAAATATTTTATTACCTCTTTCTCTGGGGTCCCCTGCCAACGTACTCTGCTTCCTACACACAGCGCATCTCGACCACGCCTGCACTCCCTTCTCACAGAATGTGACAGCATTGCGAATGAGCAGAAGTTGCCAACTGTCTACAGTCAATAACTAAAGACCTCCAAACTTTGTGTGGCCTTCAGATTAGCACAACAACAGTGCATAGAGAGCTTCATGGAATGGCCTCCATGGCCGAGCAGCTGCATACAAGCCTTACGTCACCAAGTGCAATGCAAAGCATCGGATGCAGTGGTGTAAAGCACGCTGCCGTTGGACTCTGGAGCAGCGAAGATGTTTTCTCTGGAGTGACGAATCACGCTGGACGTGTCTGGGTTTGGAGGTTTCCAGGAGAACGGTATTTGCCTAGCTGCATTATACCAAGTGTAAAGTTTGGTGGAGGGGGGATTATGGTGTGGGGTTGGGCTTGATCCCCTAGTTCCAGTGAAGGGAACTCTTAAGACATTTTGGCCAATTTCATGCTCCCAATGTTATGAGAACAGTTTGGGGATGGCCCCTTCCTGTTCCAACATGACTGCTCACCATTGCACAAAGCAAGGTCCATAAAGACATGGATGAGTGAGTTTGGGGTGGAGGAACTTGATTGACCTGCACAGAGTCCTGACTTCAACCTGTTAGAACACCTTTGGGATTAATTAGAGCAGAGACTGCGAGCCAGGCCATCTCATCCAACGTCAGTGCCTGACCTCACAAATGCGCTTCTGGAAGAATGGTCAAACATTCCTATAGACAGACTCCTATATTTATAGCTGCAAAGGGTGGGCCAACTCAATATAAGACTGGGATACCATAAACCCCTTGACGCCAACGTCACACAAACATGTGGCCTCACGCACACATAACATAAACATATATGGTATCGCTGCGATCGTCAAGAGCTGGAGAATTTATTTTGGGTTGTTCTTCGGTGGTAGGTTATGGTAGTAACAAAAAACACACAGCTAAATAGAAAAATTTTTTTTTTTTACTATTTTGGGCCAGTTTTCCTTTGATAATACAAACAATATCAGGAGATATCCATTATCATTTACCACCAAATGAAAGCCCAATTTGTCCTGAAAAAAAGCGATATAATTCACCTAGATGTACAAAGTAGTTGTGATGATATTTACGGTTTTACTGACACATGTCAACGTTGCAAAACAAATTGTTAGGCGTGAAGGGGTTAAAGTATGTGTGTGTAAAGCCAGGTGTTCCAATACTTTTGGCAATATAGTGTATATAGAAAATCTCCATATGCAGAATCCTTCCCACCATACTTCCAGAGGAAGGCAAAGTAACCCCTATAAAGCATGGTCCAGTTTTCTACAGGGGAGGGGAGGGGGAATCCTCCCAGATCCCTCAAGGAAGTTGGATATTCCCTAGATCCACATTCTTTGGTGTTATTGCCTATAATTGTCCAGCTCTTTTTTAAATCAATCAACTGAGCTGCCCAGAACTATTACTTGACTTGATGGGGTCTATTCCACTTTTTCACAGCTCTTACCGTGAAAAAAACCTTTCTGTATGTGGAGGTTAAATCTATTTTCCTCCATACATAAAGAGTGCCCCCTTGTAGTTTGTAATGACCTTAAATTAAGTTAAACCTAATTTGTAACATAGATGCCCAGTTAAGTCTGCTTGCAAGTCTGAGACCTCCTGTAAGGATGCTATTCCACTACATAGCGTGGTGTCATATGCAAACACAGAAATGGTACTATATCATTTATAAATAGGTATAAAAGTAGGGGTCCCATCACTGAACCATGGGGTACACCACTAATAACACTGTTCAACAGGTAAAAAGTTTTGGGCATAAAATTAGCTAATCTTACATAATTTTGGGGTGCTGAAAATGAAAATGACCCTAAAAAATGTTGATTGGCTCTAGTTTCCATGATATATTCACCCATCTAATGACGTAAGCCATTCAAAATTATGATGCAACTTCAGCTGCATATTGCGCAATTGATACTGGTGACCAATAGAAAATTGCATGTATACTGAGATGATGCAAAATTAGCCTTTAATTGCATCACTTCACTGCATAAAAGCTGCAGTATCTGTAGCTGATTGTAGTTCGACAGCGTCTTTACATTTCGTTTTATGCTTATATAGGCTACTCAGTAATGCCTCGAACTTGTGTGAATAAAGCAGATAATTTCTGCTATATCTGCGGTGAAATAACTTTTATCTCACAAAAAAGGAGGATAACAGGAATGATTAAGAATGCCTACAACTTGTATTTTGGCTGCAAGATAGGAGACCAGGACAAGAGCTGGGCACCACATATATGCTGCAATTCTTGTGGGACGGCACTGGAGCAATGGTTGAATGGAAAAAAGGCATCTATGCCTTTCGCTGTGCCAATGATTTGGAGAGAGCCAACAGATCATGTTAGTAATTGTTACTTTTGTATGGTGCCTCCAATTGTAAAAGGGCTAAATAAGAAGAAAAAGTTATCTGTGCACTATCCAAATATTCCATCGGCAATACGTCCAGTTCCTCATGGAGAGGGGCTACCAATTCCTAAAGCACCAGAATCCTTCGTGGTTGAGTCAAGTGAGGAAGAACCTGAAGCGTGTAGTCACGTGCAGTTGTAAGAGATAGCCCTTTCCTCGAATACAAGAGAAAAGCCAAGAGAAGCAAAACCGACACAAACTGAAGACAAAACTATTGAGAATCCTAAGTATTAAAATGATTCAACTTAGCTTATGGCTATAATTTTTCTTGGTAATCCTATGCAATATATTATGCCATTTAGGCTTTGTTATGTAGTCAATATCACTTGCTTTATATTTGTGGAAAGACATCTATCTATATAATTATTGTGCATTATGTAATCATTACGCCTATAGTAGAAAACTTTCCGTTTACAGAAAAACTAGAGCCGATTGACAAATTTCATTGTTATATTTGAACTCAGAATGTGAAATTCATTAAGAAATGGATCCTTTTGTTTCCAAAACTGGCAAAAAATAAAAATTTGTTGAACAGTGTAACCTTAGACCTTTCAGAGTATGAATCATTATAGACTTTAACTTACCCATTAGCAGTGTATGGGGAGCTGTGTAAAAACACTTTTGCGAAGTTCAAGTGCATATATTTATTCACAAAAACTCCTTTGTCAATGTTTTTGCTTGCTTCACTTTAAAAAGAAAGCAGATTTGTTTGACAACTTTGGTCCATGCTGACTATTGCTTATAATATTGGTTTTGTTTTTAACCACAAGTCTGGACACTTTCACTCCCTTCCTGTCCAGGCCAATTTTCAGCTTTCAGTGCTATCACACTTTGAATGACAATTGTGCAGTCATGCCACACTGTACCCATATTAATTTTTTAGCATTTTTTGAGACAGATAAAACTTTATTTTGGTGGTATTTATTCACAACTGGGATTTTTATTTTTTTGCTATATAAATGATTATACAATTTGTAAATAAATAATATTTCTTCATAAATCTTGGCCAAAATGTATTCAGCTATCTTTTTAGTAACATTTATATTTTATTTGTTATATTATTATTTAGGTTTTTTTTAACATGCTGTCACCCTAGCAGTACAGTGTCACCATAGTGACATTGTACTACTTGTGGGGGGTGATCAAGATTTTTTTTCTTTTTTTACACTGATTGCTTTTACACCTATAAAGGCTATAAAAGTAATAATTTCTCCTTCTCTCTGGCTGCATTCTTGCAGACATTGAGAAATACTGTGAGAACTGTGATTGGTCACAGCTTGTCACATGGTACAAGGCTGTTGTGAAGAGCCTTGTACAGGGGCGGACTGACCATTTGGAAACTTAGGCACTGCCCGAGGGCCTGGGGTCAGTAGGGGGCCCCATGAGATGCCCCTGGTACCCTTTTCATAGGCTTTTTTGAGTTTGGGCAAGGACAGAGGGGCTCCATGATCCCCTATTGCCCGGAGGCCCCATGAGTTGTCAGTCCGCCCCTGGCCTTGTACCATGTGACCTCTGTAATCATTCACAGAATTTACAAGTAGTAAGCAATGATGTCAGGAAGTGACATCTTGTTTACTTCTATTCATGTGATCACTGAATGCGCCCCCACATTCCCTGCCTGTGCGCACTCCCCGGGAGCACACGGCACCGCGATCCGGTGTCCGCTGTGTCCGGAGGTCCCGATCATGTGATCACTGATTGGCCAATCAGTGATTGCATGATATAAACAGCGACCCGCTTCGGCACTGCTCCAGTCCGGCCGTTTATGTACATGGGCTGGATGGAAAGTGGTTTACTAAACTCTGAGGTATCTTCCTGACTATAGAAGTTAAACTAACAGGTCCATAGTTACTTGGTAACTTTTTAAAAAATAGGCAACACATTAAATGGTACCACGCCAGTCAATAAAGTGGATCTAAAGTTCCACTGTCACAAACTGTGAGCAGGCAGGCTGTTTATTGCAGAAGAGACATGCAATGTGGATGTCCAAGGAAAGGAAGGCTGTAATCATAGTTCACCAGCAGATGGCAATGCAGGAGAATACTATTTATTTCCTGCCCGATTTCACTGATTTCACTGTTCCTGCTAATGGTAAAACTGAGCTTCTTGTGGTGGGCAGAGTACTCTTAAATTCACTACACCAATAGGTCCAAGTCATTATAGGTGTTTTAATTTTAACAAAAAACCCCTTTAAATTTGAAATCTAAGTACAACGGAGCCTAATTTGTTGAATCTCTGCTGGAAATAATTAGAAAACCTGTTAGTCTCCAAGATTCACAGACTGAATATCTGTAGTTCTTTTTTTTAATTTCCGCTTGACACTGCTTTTGTCAGATTAGAGCCACTCAGTCATGTCTCCTAGTGACATCTGTGTCAGATAAAGAACAGAGAAGAACAGATTCATATTCTTTATCTACAAAGACGCGACCCAGCCCTTGGAGCTGATAAATATTGAACCAGCTATTACAGTTATCTTTTATTCTTAATAAGCAAAAATGTTACGTAGGAAAAAATGCAACTTAGCTAGAGTGGACAATTTAAAGAAAATCAATGACAATTTTAATGTATTTTGAGATATATAAACAAGAAAATTTGATGCTAAATGTTGCTTAAAGAAGACCCGAACTGTGACTAAAAAAGACAAGCAGAGAATAAAGGATTATACCTTTAGGGATGATGTTTGGGATTTCTACTGCCATAGGTTTGAGGTGAATCCTACGTGGTCATGGTTCACGAACCTGATGAAATAATGCAGAGTACCTATAATGTACTGAATGGGTTTTAAACCTAGGTTAGATGGTTTAGAATGGCCAACAAAAGGAATTTGGGATAAGCTAGCCTCCTAACTATAAAAGGATGGGTTTCCTGCAGCCATATTGACAATTTTGCTTTGGCTGTGCTAGTGAAAGAATCGAAAGTGCTGCTGATAATGTGCATAGGGAAAGACTAGTGTACGGCTTGTGGGCACTGTCAGATTTATTCTAAAACCTTACTGAATGTCCAGTAGGAGAATTTGGGTGTTGGAGGTACAAAGGGATCCAACTTCTTTTATCCCTAGTTACATCTTAATTCTGCTGATGTCCTGTTAGCCGTACCAGGCTGCATGTGGTTTTCACAGGGCACCTTTCCTTGTTGGTGTTGGCTGCCAATGCTCTTTCATAGGCCTTTTTTTAAGTGGGCCTTCCATGAAGCCCCCCACCACCCAAAGAAAACTTCCCTGCAAAGGTGATTTAACCACTTGCCTACAAGGCACTTATATCCCCTTCCTACCCAGGCCAATTTTCAGCTTTCAGCGCTGTCGCACTTTGAATGACAATTGCACGGTTATGCAACATTGTAATCATATGAAATTTTATCATTTTTTTAGACAGACAGAGCTTTCTTTTGGTGGTATTTAATCACCTCTGGGTTTTTTATTTTTTACTAAATAAACCAAAAACAACTGACAATTTAAAAAAAAAAAGTTTTTTCTTAGTTTCTGCTATAAAATTTTGTAAATAAGTGATTTTTTTTTCTTCACTGATGTACGCTAATGAGGCTGCAGTGATGTACACTGATAGGCGGCACTGAAGAGCACTGATGAGGAGGCACTGGTAGGTGGCACTGATGGGCAATGACATGCATCACTGATGGGCACTGAAAGGCAGTACTCATATATGGCACTGATAGGTGGCACTGAGGCAGCACTGACTGGCCCTGTTAAGTGGCACTGACTGGCACTGTTAGGTGGCACTGACGGGCACTGATAGGCAACACTGACTGGCACTGATAGGCGGCACTGATTAGTAGCACTGAAAGGCAGCTCAGATGGGTACTGATATGTGGCATTGATGTGCACTGGTAGGCACTGATATGTGGCATTGATGGGCACTGGCAGGTGGCATTGATGGGCACCGACAGGTGGCATTAATGGACACTGACAGGTGGCACTGATGGGGATACACTGATCATCAGGGCACACTGATCATCAGTGCCCTGATGATCAGTGTAGATGTCCCCTCTGAGGAATTCTGATTACCGGTTCTCCTCTCCTCACGAACTGTCAGCTTGACAGCTTGTGAGGAGAAGAATGCCGATAACCGGCATTTCCTTGTTTACATGCGATGAGCTGTAATTGGACACAGCTGATCACATGACAGAACCAACGTCATCGGTTCTTTCTGTTGGTTGGTGATCCGCTGTGTCCTAGGGACACAGCGCACCACTGATCGCTGTGCAGGGCAGCACACTCGTGGTTAGAGTGGGAGAACATCATATGACGTCCTCCCAGAATGAGAGAACCGCCTTGCGCCCATCATTTCCTTATATGGTGGACGGGAGGCGGTTAAGCATAAAGTTAAAATAAATACTCATTTGGCCCTGGCTTCTAGCACTTTTGGGAGGTTCAAAATCTCACAAAGATGTCCGTGCAATGGGCAGAGGGTGCATTCTTGAGCAATTTCAAGCACTCAGCTATCCCAGGAGGGGAAGGTGAGGCACAGTGATATCACCCGCTTCTGCCAGAACTAGGGGCCCAAAGTAATGCTCTTATTGTGTGTGTGTGTGTGTGTGTGTGTGTGTGGGGGGGGGGCAGGGCTCAACAGAGCAGACATGGAGATAGGGGCAAAAAGTGCTCCAATAAGGACCTTAGTCATTGGCTTCATATTATCATGAAAGTGAACAAGTAAAAAAAAAAGGATCCTCCAAGTAATATTATCATGTTATAGCTTTTATGAGATTTTACTGGTTGGGTTTACAATTACTTTACCAAACTATGCTTGAGTTCTCTGAATTGCAGTGATGGTGTATGCCCCGTCTGTGTGCACGGATCTGTACAACCAAAAATCCTTTTGACAGTTAGGTCAACACCTCAGCTACTTTTTTCCTTTTAATTGGGGGTTTTACCCAGTACGTTTTTAGATTATATCTTTTAGTTTGGGGTGGTTAGAACTGATCAGGCAGCTGTTGCTTACAGTCCCATTCAATAGCTGCCTTTTTATCACAGCACCTCACTGAATCCCCTGAAAAAATTTCAAAACACTATACGTGATTTGTAGTCTTCTGTGATCTGATCTGATTTGATTTATAAAAAATAAGCTTCTCAGTCACCTCCAACTGTGCCCCTTCTCCATCCTCTTTTACTGACATTCAGTAGTCCATGGATATGATTGTTTGTAAACATTTTAGTTACAGCCCTGCCAATATTTACTTGACCAGGGCAAGGATGGCCAAACATCTTGCAAAGAACCCTTTTTTTCTATTACATAGGGACAAGGTGATGTTTAGGCCTAGGACTGTCTTCTGGAATAAGGTAGTAAGGCTATCCTGTGTTTGCTTGGCCAGGGCAAAGACAGCCTTACAAGGAAAAACAATTATAAAAATGAATTAAAAAATGTATAAATATGTTGTAAATAGGTACTGCAAATAATATAATATTTAAAAAATGTATATGCTGTACCTGACACAAAATGAACACAATATACAGTCTATGACAGTGAATGTCATACCTTGGACTTCTCTGCTAATATATTTGTCAGTTGAAGGAAGATTATAGGAAGAATTAGCAATCAAAGATCAAAAAGAATGGTTATTAAATACTCGCAAAATAAAGCTCTATCTGTCTCAAAAAAGTATTTAAAATTGATTTGGCTATAGTGTTGCATGCCTGAGTAATTGTCAGTGAAACTATCACAGTGCTGAAAACTCAAAAATGGCCTAGTAATAAAGGAATATTACAGACTGGTATCCAAGGGGCAAACCTGTGTTACTCAATATAGATATGAAATATATTGTTTCTTTCAGTGCAGGTATAGAAAATAGAAGCTGATTGAAATAAAACACTTTTTATTGCACTTTGTGCCTGAGATTTTCTCTGCAGTTGTTGATCAAGGCAGCTAATTGCAAAGAAATTCAGGTATAATAAGTACTAGAGGGAAAATCTACAAATCTATATACTGTATATACAGTATATTGTATATAATATACAATAATTCAAGTGTAGTAAAGTAAGTATTTACAAATTAGAAAGTCACAATAAAATATTTTAATCTATTGCAACCAGATTTAGAATATTTATCATATGACCTTCTAGATCAGCTAAATAAAGTAAATAAAGGCACTGCTAAGGAATATTGCTGGGTATATGATTGGGTTGTCATGGATATAAATGTAGACCATAAAGATGACAGTATACAGTAACTCTTGCACTTATTGGAGTATTATTAGCTTAATTAAGGAAGCATCAAAAAGTGTAACACCTCCCCCCCAGCCTAGGGTTACCAATTTTTGTACCTTGAATCAAAATAATAAGTGCTGCGCTCAGGGGTGGACTGACAACTCATGGTGCCCCCGGGCAATAGGGGATCATGGGGCCCCTGTTTCCTTGCCCAAACTCAAAAAAGCCTATGAAAAAGGTACCAGGGGCATCTCATGGGGCCCCCTACTAACGCCGGGCCCTTGGGCAGTGCCCGGGTTTCCAAATGGTCAGTCCGCCCCTGGCTGCGCTAAAGTCAACGTGAATAGTCAAGTGTTATCCTATACCAATTTCCAGAATTGTAAAGACAAAAAAAATGTATACAGCCAAAAAACTGTAACCAGTAATATATAAATACTTTATCAAACAGTCATTTTGTATAAAACCTCTCAAATAACAGTGCTCCTAAGTCATTGCTTCATTCGCCCATGTGAATTGTGAAAATACCAGGGGTCAGGGGGGAGGAGCCTAACTATGGCGGTGTAGGAGAGCACGGTGTGGGCGCTCTCCGTGCTTCCCCACCGCCTCGGATACAGACACTGGAGAGCAAGGACCGGGGGGGCCTACTGGAGTATGGTGGGTCCCGGATTGAAGATAGTGCTCTGGGCGCTGTGAGGAGGAGGTGAACTGTGTTGTCGGGCTGGATTGGAGACAGGCTGGAGACCCGTCCTAAGGGAGAGAGAGCAGAGGGCAGGGTTGCTGAGGAGACGAGGAGGTGCGGCTTGACCACGTGTCAGCCGCAGAGAAGCACTGGGTAGGGAAAAAGCCGGCCCGCGTTTAGAGGTGAGAGGAGAGAGGAAGACACCGGTTCGCTCCCCTCCCAGTGCATGAGACACCCATATGGGATAATTGTGCAGCAAGATGCTCCCCCCTGAATGGAGGTGACTTTTTCACAGGGGATTGAAAATGAAGAGACCCAGAGGAAACCCCCCCCTCCCCCCCGAAGAGAGCTATAGACTGTGACAATCTGAGGAGTCTGCTGGGGCTGCAGTTGTGGACGGTGAGTGTGAGCAGCCTGGATGGACTATTGTGATGCATAAATGACTTTTTGCTGTCTAAAGGGAAAAAGAGGAATTGTGAAAGGGGGTTTCCCTGGGGGGTCTGACTGAGAGAAAGGAGGAAGTTAAAGCAGCCTGGAAGGAGCACTAAGTGGAGAACTGGATAAAAACAAATCGGGGTCCCTGGTATATATTCTTATCAATTTTTGTGTTTCCCCCATTGAAGAAAATAAAAACGCATAGAAGAGATGAAAAATAAAAATGTTAAAAATAGTGGCCCAAAGGGGTCTCAAACTGGCACGATAAAAAAAATATACATCTCAAGGAAATGTGACTCCAGATAGGTCTCAAAGCATTGGTGAAAAAAGTGAACTGGAAATGAGTATAGAAGGTAACCCTAGACTCTCCCTGGGAAAAAAATATAATAGTCAGCATGCTACAGAAAAGTTGGAGATGAGAGACACCGAAAGTGAATTACAAATTTCAAATAAGAAAGATGGCAGATATGTTCAAGAATCTAGAAAAAACATTAAAGCATCAAATGACAAGTATACGAAGTGATTTGGGCCAGATGCTATCGAGGGTGGAGGAAAGAGTTAAAAGCCATGCTCAATATATTTCTGATTTGGAGAAAAGGACAATGGAAATTAGGAAAGATCAAAAAAAGTTGCTATACAGAATGGAAGTACAAGAAAACAGGGAAAGGAGAAACAACATTAGGGTGAGAGGAGTTCTGGAATCGGTAAAGGGAGAAGAAAAACACGAGGCCTTATATGTAAAATATTAAACTCCATTATGGACAGATCAGAAACAGAAAAGATTAACCTGGAAGGTGTTTTCAGGATAGGAAAAAATCAACAAGGAAGTGGAAAAGAGAAACCAAGAGATATTATAGTCCAATTTCAGAAATGGGAAGATTAAGGGAAGATCAAGTATTAAATATGGAGTAATGAATATACAGATTTTTGCAGATTTAACAGCAGAGACACTATGGAGGAGAAGATCTCTAAAACCTGTTAGAGCAGATGATAAAGCAAAAGGTGCATTACAGATGGGGTATGCTGGAGTGCCTAATTGGATGGAAGAATGGAGTTACAGCTCAGTTGAGATTTCCTGAGGACTTAAGAGACTTCTGTGATAGACTTGAGTTACAAATGATGGAGGGCCCTGGTTGGGAGGTGGAAGAAGGTGGCTTGGGAGTTGGAGAGAGAGAGGAGTGGCAGTTTGTTAGAAGGGGGAGATAGAGAATCGAGGGAGGGCGCTGGGTGGGAAAAAACTTTTTTTTTCCCATCCCGCTTGACGCCACCCCTCTCTCTCTCTTTTCCTCTTTTGGGACCTTAAGAAAGGTGGAACATATCGAATTGACGATGGAGATAGTTTTGGGGTATCTGAGGTGGTGGGAGGTGTGGGGATCTGTCCATGGTTTGAGTTCAACCCCAAGGAGGTCATCTATGGTGGGTTTGGTCCCTCAAAAGATATACAGGCAAAACGTAAGCCTAAAGGATGGGAGGGGTGGGAGGGGTGGACAGTGGGGTGGAGGGATGAGAGAGGGATGGAGGGAGGATAAGAGGTTGGATAGTTTGGAGGAAGAGAAGAGTAATAGGGGCAGAGAGAGAGGATAAGATAGAGAGAAGGGAAAAGATATAAAGGAAATGGAAGATCTAAGATCTAAGATCTAAGAGAGACAGACCCGGAGGGGAGGTTTTTATTTCTGAGAGGTAAAATACAAGATATTGAATGTACAGTTGCTAATATTTATTGCCCTAAAAAGAAGCCAGAGATATTCCTGAAAAGAATTTTAAAAAGATTGATGGATTTTAGAAAGGGGTATTTGATAGTAGCTGGGGACTTTAATTTATGTATGGACCCACAAATGGATACTACTTCATCTATACAAAAAGAGGGTAGTTGTCGGGGATCGCCGCGGCGCTGGGCTCGGCGCAGGCACAGTGCACCGCCCTGTGCAGGGACGCGGATGCCGGGATCTGGCGGCAATCAAGTTCGCGCATGCGCAGTAGAGACCACGCGCGCGCGCCTGGCACCAATGACAGCGCAGGGCGGGATATTTAAACGGCCCTGAGCTGTCATTCAGTGCCTTCTGGTCTCTTTGTATCCTGTGAACCTGTTAAAGTAAGTTGCTGACCCGGATTGTGCCCTGACCTTGCTGCTTTCTCCTGTTCTTGACCCTTGCTTGCCTGACCTCTCTCCTGAATGCCCCCTGTTGGATCTGACCTGCTGTTGCTGACCTGGCGTGTGACCCGACTATTCTTTGCCCGCTGCTCTGTACCGCACCGTCCCCATAGTTACCGACCCGGCTTGTCTGACCTTGCACTTGCTCAGCCATCCATCCATCCATCCCTCTCAACGGGGTCTCCAGACCTCCTCATACCTGGCTCTCTCCCGTGGGAGCCCCTGGCGAATACCCCTACCACTGACGGGTGTCCTCAGTAGTCACGACCTGGTCCCGGGGTACTTCAAGCCCATCCCCACCATCAGGGGCTCTGGTGAACAAGTACTCTGGGGCTTAGACTCCGTACGCTGGGAACGACCGATCAGTGGAGTGCTAGTGGTACCGCCGGGTGGTCCCTTACAGTACCAGAAGGCCATGACTGAGCCTAGAGGAGGGCCCTCCCCGCTAGAGGAAGTTTGCAGGCACCTAGCTAATTTGACGCAGGCCGTAACGGCCCTGCAGGACAGATGTATGCAGCTGGAGAATCGCTTCCAGACTTGCTCTATATCTGACCCTGCCCCACAGGCCCCGGTTTCTGCACCCCCGGCCCTGGTAGCTCAGGAGCCAGTCTCAGGGGCTTCCGCCCCGCTCCCTATGGCGGAACCCAGAGTACCCTTACCGGAGCGTTTTCACGGGGACCGCCCACGCTTCCGGTCATTCCGTGATTCCTGTCTCCTGTTCTTTGAGCTACAACCCCGTACCTTTCTGACCGAAAATGTGAAAGTAGGATTCGTCATTTCACTATTGCAGGGTGAACCCCAGGATTGGGCCCACCACTTAAGGGGAAACAATGATCCTCATCTGGGATCGGTCAGTAGTTTTTTTGAAGTGATGGCCATCTTGTATGATGACCCACAGCGGGCAGCCTCTGCCGAAGCGACCTTATATACGCTCCGACAGGGCCGGCGGGCGGCAGAGGAATACGCCTCTGATTTCAGGCGGTGGATGGGGGACACACGCTGGAACGAGTTTGCTCTGCTGCACCAGTTCCGTATGGGGCTCTCCGATCCCTTGAAAGATGAGCTGGCCCGGGTGGAGGTTCCCGAGTCTCTAGAAGACCTTATTGCCCTGACAATTAAAATTGACCGAAGCAGGCTCGAGAGGTCCGGCCAGGGTCGCGGAAATACCTGGGGTCCATTCCAAGGCTCCAGCCAATCAACCCGACCAAGCATCCAGAATCTACCACCAGGAGATTTTCCGGAACCTATGCAGCTAGGCCTGGCGCGGCCTAAATTACCACCAGAGGAACACCAGCGCAGACGAGCCCAGAACCTCTGCCTTTACTGCGGTGAAGCTGGTCATATGGTGCGATCCTGCCCTCAGAAAATGAGTAAGTGCACCCGTTCTTCTTCTTTGTCTATTAGCAATACCTGTCCTTGTCAATACTTAGTGGTGCCCCTATCCTTTCAGCTTCCAGAAAGGACCGTGGAGGTGACAGCCATAGTTGATTCGGGGGCATGCAGCTGTTTCCTGGATTTAGATTTTGCTCACCAGCAGGGTATTACCCTCCAACACAGACAGAAGGGCTTCAACATATTTTTGGCCGATGGTTCCCAGATAAAATCGGGGGTAGTTAATCAGGAAACTCCCCCCATTGCCACTACCATTGCCAACCAACACCAGGAATTCCTCCGCCTGGATGCTATTGCGTCACCTCTTTTTCCAGTCATTTTGGGGCTCCCATGGTTACGGGCCCATAACCCCCAAATTGACTGGGAAACCGGGTCAATCTCGTTCCCTTCCCCATACTGTTGGGAACATTGTCGCACTTCGGGCCCCACGGGACCCCGGGTTCTCCTATGCTCCGAAGGAGACTCTGATTTGAAACAGGTTATTCCCGCAGCCTATCATGGGTTCCTGGATGTATTCAGTAAGCGGGGAGCCGATACCCTGCCCCCCCACCGCCCGTATGACTGTCCAATCGACCTGTTACCAGGCTCTGAGATTCCTTTTGGGCGAATTTTCCCCCTATCTGAGCTTGAATTGGGGGCCCTAAAAGAATATATTGAGGACAGCCTCCAGAAGGGATTCATCCGCCCCTCCACTTCTCCAGCAGGAGCGGGAATCTTCTTCGTGGAAAAAAAAAGACAAAACCCTGAGACCTTGTATCGACTACCGGGAGCTGAACAGGGTCACGATCAAAAATCGTTACCCGTTGCCATTGGTACCAGAATTGTTTCAGAGCCTAAAGGCTGCGGTTATAGTCACAAAACTTGATTTAAGGGGGGCCTATAACCTGGTACGCATAAGAGAGGGGGACGAGTGGAAAACGGCATTCCGTACCCGGTTTGGCCATTTTGAATACCTGGTCATGCCATTTGGGCTGTGCAATGCACCAGCCACCTTCCAACATTTCGTGAACGACATCTTCAGGGATTTTTTGGATATCTTTGTTATTGTCTATCTGGACGGCATACTGATTTTTTCACCCTCCCTGGAGGATCATAGGATGCATGTGGCAAAGGTATTGGGGCGGTTGCGGCCGCATGGGTTATATGCCAAGGCGGATAAATGTTGCTTCGAACAATCCAGCATTACGTTTCTAGGCCTGATTATCTCCACCGCGGGGGTCGCGATGGACCCCCAGAAGGTCTCTGCAATTTTAGATTGGCCTGAACCCACGGACAAAAAAAGCGTCCAGCGGTTTATTGGGTTCGCAAACTTTTATCGAAAGTTCATCAAGAACTTCTCGGGTCTGGTCTCCCCCATTACTCAATTAACCAAACTTGGAACCCGGTTCAAATGGACACCGGAGGCTCAGGAAGCCTTCGAAGCTCTGAAAAAGCTATTCACCTCGGCACCCATTCTGGGCCATCCGGACGCGGCCCTGCCCTACATCTTGGAGGTAGATGCATCGGAGAATGCGGTAGGATCCATCCTGTCCCAGCGGAAGGGCACCATAGAATTACTTCATCCCGTAGCATTCTTCTCGAGGAAACTCACCCCAGCGGAGAAGAATTACGATATCGGCGATCGAGAGCTGTTTGCTATCAAAGCAGTGTTAGAGGAATGGAGGTACCTGCTGGAAGGTGCCTCACACCCCATATTGATTTTCACAGATCATAAGAATCTGGAGTATCTGAGGACCGCCAAGCGTTTACGCCCACGACAGGCGAGATGGGCCTTGTTCTTCTCCAGGTTTAATTTTCATATTACCGTATTTTTCGCCGTATAAGACGCACTTTTTCTTCCCCAAAACTGGGGGGGAAATGTCAGTGCGTCTTATGGAGCAAATATGGAGCGGCCGGTCCGGTATTTCCACCGCGGCCGTGTCAGAATACCGGGCCGGCTGCTCAGCTCTGCAGTGGGACCTTACCTGTTCCTCTATCCAGCGGCGTGCTGTCTTCCCGGCTTCTGTAGTGTGGGCACTGGGCATGACAGCCGGGTGCCAAGTGCGCATGCGCAAGAAGCGGTGCTTTTTGTGAATGGTAAGGCGGTACCTGGGACACATGACAGATCCCAGAAGCCGCCGGACCAATCACAAAGTGCAAGTGCTTCTCGCTCATGCGCACTGGGCACCCGGCTGTCATGCCGAGCGCCATTACAGAAGCCGGGAAGACAGCCCACGGCTGGATCGAGGAACAGGTAAGATCAAACAAAAACTCTGCGGAAGTAAGAGCGGGTACCTGTCAAATTCAGGTACCCGTTCCCCACCTCCCCAAAGGTCAGCAGTCATCTGTGCTGTCCGCAGTCTCTGGTCATCCCTGTGCTGTCCGCAGTCTCTGGTCATCCCTGTGCTGTCCGCAGTCTCTGGTCATCCCTGTGCTGTCTGTAGTCTCTGGTCATCTCCTGTACTGTGTCTGCAGTCCATTAGTTCAGAATTTTTTTTTTCCTGTTTTCTGCCTCTAAAACCTAGGTGCGTCTTATGGTCAGGTGCGTCTTATACGGCGCAAAATACGGTACTTACAGGCCCGGATCTAAAAATACGAAGCCCGACACGTTATCCCGTATGTATGAGGACTCCGAAGAAGAACTGGTACCCGACACTATCCTGTCTTCGGGGAACTTCTTGGCGCTCCAGACGGACCTTCGCTCCAAGCTAATGGAAGCATCTACGGCCACGTCAACCCCATTTGGGGTATCCCTCCAGAACAAGGGGGGACTCCTATGGAAGGAAAATTTAATCGTGGTACCTGAGGAAGTCCGGACCCTGGTTTTGGGGCATTGCCATGATCACCCGCTGGCAGGACACTTTGGCCCAGTCAAGACTCTGGAGCTTCTCCGGCACTCTTTTTGGTGGCCAAACATGGCTAAGGATTGCAAGCGCTATGTGAGATCCTGTACCATCTGCCAGAAGAGCAAACCATTGAGGAGCAAAGCTTGGGGGCTGTTGCAGCCTTTGCCGATTCCCGAACGGCCTTGGCAGAGGATCGTGATGGACTTCATAGTCGAGCTCCCACCGTCGCAAGACCACACAGCAATTCTTGTGGTTGTTGATCGCTTATCCAAAATGGCTCACTTCGTACCACTAAGGAAGACTTCGTCAGCAGCCGAGACGGCGCGAATATTTATCCGGGAGATCGTTAGACTACATGGAGTACCTGAGGACATTGTCTCTGATCGAGGGGTCCAATTTACGTCTAAATTTTGGAGGGCTCTGTGCAAGGCCCTGGACATCAAGTTGTCCCTCTCCTCTGCGTTCCACCCTCAGACCAACGGTCCGACCGAGAGGACTAACCAGACCCTGGAGCAATACTTGCATTGCTACACGTCTTTCCTGCAGGATGATTGGTTGCCACTCTTACCCCTGGCGGAGTTTGCTTATAACAACGCAAGCCATTCTGCAACGGGGCAGTCCCCATTCTTTTCTAATTATGGGTTTCACCCTGTGTTTCTCCCTGATTTGGTCTCTGAATGCCCAGTTCCGGCAACGCAGGATGCATTAACCTTTCAGTCACCCAGACGATCCATCCATCCATTCCGCTAACAACAAAGTACTCCAAGAAGCCATCGCTCGGGCCCAAGAGGACAATAAGAATGCGTTTAACAAGAAACGAAGAGGGGATCTGGCGTTGTGGCCTGGGCAGAAGGTGTGGTTGGTGTTAGGAATGGACTGGCCAGCAATGGTGGGACTCACCTGCCTTTTGATCTGCAGTACCAGGGCTGGCCAGCGGGTGCTCCCAGCAATCAGAGACTCAACCTTTCAGCCAGCTAACACCTGGAACTGATGATGCTGGGGTATTTAAGGGATGGCCAGACCCACAGACTCTGCCTTGGTGTTGTGTTTGTCCTGGGCCCTGTATCTGTCCTGCATCCTGTTTCTGTCCCTCTGCCTGACCCTCTGTACTACGCTGCTTGTTACCTGTTTTGATCTCTGGCTTGTGACCCTGACCATCCCTCTGCCTGACCCTCTGTACTACGCTGCTTGCTACCTGCTGAACCTGGCCTGTGACCCCGACCATTCTCTGCTTGCTCCCCCTGTACCTACCTGCCCAATTGATATTGACCCGGCCTGCCTGACGACGCTTGCTTGTATGTACTGTTATCTGTGGGTGGTTTGGTTTGTTTGCACTGTATTATGTTTAGTATTGCACTGCGTTTATGTTTGTATGGTTAGTGTTAATAAATTGTATTGTTTATCACATATCTGAAGTCTGCGTTTCCCTGCATCAGTCACACACCTCTGGTCATACCTGGGAGCCCTGACATTACACCAAGGCCAATCCTGACCAGAAGTGGCTGCACAGGGAAGCCATCTTGGCTTGTTGATGGGAAGGATGGATCTGGATGAGGTTGTGTATTTATATCTGCTAGTGTTTGATGACAGGGAGTATGCTTATCAAACTCTGAAGGAGTATACCCGGGATGAACTGCTAGAATGTATACGGCTCGCTCATGTTCTAGTAGATCAGGGCACAGAGTTCTCTGAGGTGCAGCCTTTGATTGAGGTTTGTGCTGAGTTGGTTTCATCTGGTTCCCCCGAATGCAGGGATGAATTTTTGCCACCATTTAGTGCAGACCAGGTAGAGTCCCTGGTGTGGTTATTAGAGGATGATGTGGGTTACTTTCTGGAGCGTTATTCCACATGTTCACCACAGACACTAAGAGATTGTATAAACGCAGTACAGTCATTGACCAGACAGGCTTTGTGTAAGCTCAGCTTTGTTCAACCCATACTGCAGACATGGACAGATTTGTTGCACCCAGCCTCAGTCAGCTTACAAAGACCCAGTCCTGCTTCTAATCTATTTCCTCAAAACTCTATTCCTGCATTCCCAACAGCTCCTCCTGCCCTGCTATCTACCGCATGTCAGTACCCTGTTCCCACTCGCTGCACCTATCCTGCCTTTAAACCTGTAAAAGAGCCCTCTGTAGCAACCGCTCCCTCTCCTGTTCCATCCTCCAGTTCTTCTCTGTCTCCAGCTGCTCCATTCGTTTGCAGACCTGCGTTTACTTGCAGTGCTCCAGTAGTTAAAACCAGAAAAAAGCGAAAATTCTTTCCAACCAATACCATCCTGCCAGTATCCAAACCGGTGAGCCTGCCTTCCGTGGTTCAGCCTGAAGCCTCTACTCAGCCTGAAGCCTCTACTCAGCCTGAAGCCTCTACTCAGCATGAAGCCTCTACTCAGCCTGATGCCTCTACTCAGCCTGAAGCCTCTACTCAGCCTGATGCCTCTACTCAGCCTGATGCCTCTACTCAGCCTGATGCCTCTCTTCAGCTTGATGCCGGTACGCAGCCTGATGCCTCTCTTCAGCCTGATGCCTGTATGCAGCCTGATGCCTCTCTTCAGCCTGAAGCCTCTACTCGGCCTGAAGCCTCTACTCGGCCTGATGCCTCTACTCGGCCTGAAGCCTCTACTCGGCCTGAAGCCTCTACTCGGCCTGAAGCCTCTACTCGGCCTGAAGCCTCTACTCGGCCTGAAGCCTCTACTCGGCCTGATGCCTCTACTCGGCCTGATGCCTCTACTCGGCCTGATGCCTCTACTCGGCCTGATGCCTCTACTCGGCCTGAAGCCTCTACTCGGCCTGAAGCCTCTACTCGGCCTGAAGCCTCTACTCGGCCTGAAGCCTCTACTCAGCCGGACGCCGGCATTCAGCCTGATGCCTCTACCCAGCATGATGAACTGATCCAGCCTGACGATCCTATTAGGCCAGTTGACTCGATGCCCGCTGTTGATCCAGATGATCCCGTACCTGATCCGGTGCCCGCTGTCGAGCCAAATGACCTGATGCCTGGTGACCCAGTGCCCGCTGTCATACCTGGTGACCCGATGCCCGCTGTCGAGCCAGACAATCCGGTACCTGATGACCCGGTGCTCACTGTCGTGCCTGTTGACTCGGAGCCCACTGCCTTGCCAGATGACGCGGTGCCCGCTGTCGAGCCAAATGACCTGATGCCTGGTGACCCAGTGCCCGCTGTCCAGCCAGACGATCCAATGTCTGACCCAGTGCCCGCGGTCATACCAGTTGACTCGGAGCCCACTGCCTTGCCAGATGACGCGGTGCCCGCTGTCGAGCCAAATGACATGATGCCTGGTGACCCGATGCCCGCTGTCCAGCCAGACGATCCAATGTCTGACCCAGTGCCAGCGGTCATCCCAGTTGACTCGGAGCCCACGGTTGTGCCTGGTGACTTGGTGCCCGCCACCCCGCCTGGGGGCCTGAGACCTGTCGTTCCGCCTGGGGGTCCGGCGCCCGCCGCTCCGCCTGGGGGTCCGGCGCCCGCCGCTCTGCCTGGGGGTCCGGCGCCCGCCGCTCCGCCTGGGGGTCCGGCGCCCGCCGCTCCGCCTGGGGGCCCGAGACCTGTCGCTCCTCCTGGGGGTCCGGCGCCCGCCGCTCTGCCCGAGGGCCCGAGACCTGTCGCCCCGCCCGGGGGCCCGGTGCCTGCCGCCCCGCCCGGGGGCCGGGTGCCTGCTGCTCCGCCCGGGGGCCCGGTGCCTGCTGCCCCGCCCGGGGGCCCGGTGCCTGCTGCTCCGCCCGGGGGCCCGGTGCCTGCTGCTCCGCCCGGGGGCCCGGTGCCTGCTGCTCCGCCCGGGGGCCCGGTGCCTGCTGCTCCGCCCGGGGGCCCGGTGCCTGCTGCTCCGCCCGGTAATCCGATGTGCCTCTGCCTGGAGTCCTGCCCGATGTGCCTCTGCCCGGAGTCCTGCCCGATGTGCCTCTGCCCGGAGTCCTGCCCGATGTGCCTCTGCCCGGAGTCCTGCCCGATGTGCCTCTGCCCGGAGTACTGCCCGATGTGCCTCTGCCCGGAGTCCTGCCCGATGTGCCTCTGCCCGATGTGCCTCTGCCCGGTGTGCCTCTGCCCGGTGTGCCTCTGCCCGGTGTGCCTCTGCTCGATGTGCCTCTGCCCGGAGTCCAGCCCGGTGTGCCTCTGCCCGGAGTCCAGCCCGGTGTGCCGCTGCCCGGAGTCCTGCCCGGTGTGCCAGTCTTCGATATCCCGCCAGTTACCAGACCCGGGCGGTGGAACATTTTGCCCAGCTAGGACTGTTTGGAGCGTCCTGAGGCCGCTCCTTGGGGGGGGGGGGGGTACTGTTAGAAATGGACTGGCCAGCAATGGTGGGACTCACCTGCCTTTTGATCTGCAGTACCAGGGCTGGCCAGCGGGTGCTCCCAGCAATCAGAGACTCAACCTTTCAGCCAGCTAACACCTGGAACTGATGATGCTGGGGTATTTAAGGGATGGCCAGACCCACAGACTCTGCCTTGGTGTTGTGTTTGTCCTGGGCCCTGTATCTGTCCTGCATCCTGTTTCTGTCCCTCTGCCTGACCCTCTGTACTACGCTGCTTGTTACCTGTTTTGATCTCTGGCTTGTGACCCTGACCATCCCTCTGCCTGACCCTCTGTACTACGCTGCTTGCTACCTGCTGAACCTGGCCTGTGACCCCGACCATTCTCTGCTTGCTCCCCCTGTACCTACCTGCCCAATTGATATTGACCCGGCCTGCCTGACGACGCTTGCTTGTATGTACTGTTATCTGTGGGTGGTTTGGTTTGTTTGCACTGTATTATGTTTAGTATTGCACTGCGTTTATGTTTGTATGGTTAGTGTTAATAAATTGTATTGTTTATCACATATCTGAAGTCTGCGTTTCCCTGCATCAGTCACACACCTCTGGTCATACCTGGGAGCCCTGACAGTTGGCCACAACCAATTTAAAGATGCTCTGTCCTTCGAAAAAATTGGGACCTAAATTTGTGGGGCCTTTTCGGGTAAAGCGGATGGTCAACGAGGTAGCATATGAGCTTATCCTTCCTGACACATTCAAAATTCATCCGGTCTTCCACGTGTCCTTGCTGAAACCAGTGATCCCAGATGCCTTCCCAGAACGAGAATCCAGACCTCCGGAGGCCATAACTGTCAAAGGACAAGAGGAATTTGAGGTGGAAACAATCCTTAAGTGCCGAAGAAGGGGGGGCCAGACCCAATTCCTAATTAAATGGAAGGGTTATGGTCCAGAGGACAATTCCTGGGAACCGGCTCATAATGTCCACGCACCCAGACTAGTCCGGGAGTTTCTTCGCGATCACCCGTGGTGGAGAGATCGGGTGGGCATCCGGAGGTTGCCCGTAGGGGGGGGGGCAATGTCGGGGATCGCCGCGGCGCTGGGCTCGGCGCAGGCGCAGTGCACCGCCCTGTGCAGGGACGCGGGCGCCGGGACCTGGCGGCAATCAAGTTCGCGCATGCGCAGTAGAGACCGCGGGCGCGTGCCTGGCACCAATGACAGCGCAGGGCGGGATATTTAAACGGCCCTGAGCTGTCATTCAGTGCCTTCTGGTCTCTTTGTATCCTGTGAACCTGTTAAAGTAAGTTGCTGACCCGGATTGTGCCCTGACCTTGCTGCTTTCTCCTGTTCTTGACCCTTGCTTGCCTGACCTCTCTCCTGAATGCCCCCTGTTGGATCTGACCTGCTGTTGCTGACCTGGCGTGTGACCCGACTATTCTTTGCCCGCTGCTCTGTACCGCACCGTCCCCATAGTTACCGACCCGGCTTGTCTGACCTTGCACTTGCTCAGCCATCCATCCATCCATCCCTCTCAACGGGGTCTCCAGACCTCCTCATACCTGGCTCTCTCCCGTGGGAGCCCCTGGCGAATACCTCTACCACTGACGGGTGTCCTCAGTAGTCACGACCTGGTCCCGGGGTACTCCAAGTCCATCCCCACCATCAGGGGCTCTGGTGAACAAGTACTCTGGGGCTTAGACTCCGTGCGCTGGGAACGACCGATCAGTGGAGTGCTAGTGGTACCGCCGGGCGGTCCCTTACAGTAGTAAGTCCCTAAGAGTACTGAAGAAAGAGATGAGGGAGTATCAGCTGGTGGATGGTTGGAGAATTATGCACATGAACGATAGAGACTATTCCTTCTTCTCAAGGGCCCATGAGATGTATTCTAGACTGGACTACATACTGATAGATCACAGATTAATAGAGTCTTTGGTTAGAGTGACAATAAAGGTAATGTCACTCTCAGACCATGCCCCGGTTGTAATGAAAATAGGATGGGGAAGAAGGCCTCCAGGTGGTTCGACTTGGCGGTTGAATGAGGCTCTCTTAATGGATCCAGAGACTGAGCGAATGATTGGAGAGGAAATTAAGAGATATTTTGAGGAAAATCAAATGGGAGAGATATCGGAGGCTACAGTGTGTGTCAGGGATCGGTGTCCCTGCCGAGATATGCCGGGCGGCGCATGCGCAGGACACCAATGCATTCCAATCAGCAGGCAGCGGGACCCGGGCGATCGCGATGGCCGCGCATGCGCACTCGCGATCACGGACGCGCGCCTGGCATCAATGACAGCACAGGGCGGGCTATTTAAACGGGGATAGAGGTATGTCAAATTGCCGTTTGGATTTTGTGCTCTGTTCCTGTTACCTGATCCTGTGTTACTCCGTTGCCGACCTCTGCATTGTACCTGACCCTGATTGTATCCTGCTTAACCCTTGGCTTGCCTGACCATTCTTCTGCCTGACCCTTTGTACCACGCTGTCCGCTAGTTACTGAACCCGGCTTGTGACCTCGACCATTCTCTGCCTGCTCCTACGGTATTTTGCTGCCCGCACGTTGCTGACCTGGCTCGCCTGACTACTCTTTCAGTCACCCAGACGATCCATCCATCCCGCATGGATCACTATTAGTAAGTCTGCCTGCCTCTTCCCATCAGACTCCATTCCCGCATTCCCCTGCCGGTGTTCTCTACCACAGCCAGACGCACTCGGGGGTCGCGACCTGGTTCCAGTCTGCACCAAGTCCATCCCCACCATCAGGGGCCCTGGTGAATAGCAGGCTGAGACTTAGTCCCTGCGCCCTGAGGAAATCCGTGCTGTGGGCTGCTAGAGACACTTCCAGGCGGTTACTGACAGTACAAAACAGCCAGATGTCGGAGTCTGGAAGAGGACCATCCCCATTGGAGGACATATGCCAGCACCTGGCGGCACTAACCCAGGCAGTAAAGATGCTGCAGGAGGGGTATATGCACTTGGAGGGACGGTTACAGACATTGACCGCGTCCGCTCCTGCACCCAAAGATTTGGGTCCTTCCTCGTCGGTCGAGAGTCTTCCAGAAACTCCTGCTGGAGCCGCGGCCTCTATGCCCGTACCGGAACCCCGGGTACCCACACCGGAACGGTTCAATGGGAACCGCACCAAGTTCAGGGCCTTCCGCAATGCCTGCCAACTTTACTTCAAACTGCAGCCGTGGACATTTTCCACAGAATCTGTGAAGGTGGGGTTCGTCATCTCGTTGCTACAGAACGAACCCCAGGCCTGGGCTCACCGGTTACTGGAGACCCATCAACCACAGCTAGAGTTGGTTTCAGCCTTCTTTGAATCAATGGCACTCCTCTACGATGACCCTCAGCAAACAGCCTCGGCCGAATCGGCCCTACAAACACTCAGACAGGGTCGCAGAGCGGCTGAGGAGTATGCGGCAGAGTTCAGGCGCTGGATGGGAGACACACAGTGGAACGACGTGGCCCTGTGCCACCAGTTCCGCATTGGTTTATCCGAGCCTCTGAAGGATGAACTAGCCAGGGTAGGCATACCAGCCACATTGGAAGACCTCATCACTCTGGCCATCCAAATTGATCGGCGGTTGCGGGAACGCAGAATGGAAAGATCCGGTCAGAGTCAGAGGCCTACATGGGTATTGCCCCGTGTGCCAGTGCAGACCACCTTGCCTACTGAGAACCGCTACCCGGAGACAGTGGACGCACCCGAACCCATGCAAGTGGGGTTAACCCGTCCTTCATTATCACCCGAGGAACGCCAGAGACGCCGGGTCCACAATCTATGCCTGTACTGTGGGGAAGCGAGTCACATGGTTCGTTCCTGCCCAGCAAAATCGGGTAAGTGTTCATCTGTTTTTTTTTCTTCCACTGACATTAGTAGTTCTAGTTACTTAGCAGTACCAGTCTTGTTCCAGCTTCCCGGAAGGACCATATCAGCTACAACCATCATTGATTCCGGGGCCTGTAGCTGCTTTATTGATCTAGGGTTTGCGGCACAATATCAGATTCCCCTACAATCCAAGGAATGTGGATTGAATATCTTCCGGCTGACGGGTCTCGAAGCAAATCGGGAGTGGTAGTGATAGAGGTATGTCAAATTGCCGTTTGGTCTTTGTGCTCTGTTCCTGTTACCTGATCCTGTGTTACTCCGTTGCTGACCTCTGCATTGTACCTGACCCTGATTGTATCCTGCTTAACCCTTGGCTTGCCTGACCATTCTTCTGCCTGACCCTTTGTACCGCACTATCCGCTAGTTACTGAACCCGGCTTGTGACCTCGACCATTCTCTGCCTGCTCCTACGGTACCTCGCTGCCCGCACGTTGCTGACCTGGCTCGCTTGACTACGCTTTCAGTCACCCAGACGATCCATCCATCCATCCATCCCGCACGGATCACTATTAGTAAGTCTGCCTGCCTCTTACCATCAGACTCCATTCCCACAGTCCACTGCCGGTGCTCTCTACCACAGCCGGACGCACTCGGGGGTCGCGACCTGGTTTCAGTCTGCACCAAGTCCATCCCCACCATCAGGGGCCCTGGTGAATAGCAGGCTGGGACTTAGACCCCGCGCCCTGAGGAAATCCGTGCTGTGGGCTGCTAGAGACACTGCCAGGCAGTTCCTGACAGTGTGGGAGGCCCATAAGGTATACATAAGGGAAGTCCTTATTGCAATTGGGGCTAGAAAGAAAAAGGAAAGGAGAGAGAAGATCAGTAGGCTCCTAAAAGAACTGGCGGATGTTGAACAATTGCATAAAAAGAATATAACGAAAGAGATAATGCAGAAGGTAAAGGAAAAGAAAGAGGAATTAGAGATTATGATGGAGGAAGAGAAGAAGAGAGTCTTTAACTAAGTATTATGCGAAAGATATAGATGGAGGGATAAAACAGGAAAGTTTTTGATGAGAGCTTTGAGGAAAAAGAAAAATAGGAATTATATAGAGAAAATGAAGAACCCCAAGGGAGAACTGGTGCACTCAACTAAAGATATTGTGAAGGTGTTTAGGGATTATTACAGCAAACTTTATAATATTGCCCCTCAAGATTCAATATGTAAGGATAGAATAACAAACGTAGAAAAAAGAAGAATATATTTAAAAAATGCAGGACTATCGAAATTAAATGAAGATCTTTTGAATTCTTTAGAGTCCGAAATTACTTATGAAGAAATAACGATAGCATTAAAAAAATCTATGACAGGCAAAAGCCCAGGGCCAGATGGATATACTGTTAGATATTATAGAAAATATAGTGAATTGTTAATACCTAAATTGAAGTCCTATTTCAACGCCTTGGGGGAAGAGATGGATATGAGACGAGAATCACTGCAGGCTCAGGCGGTCCTCATATACAAGGAAGGAAAAGATCCCACCCAATGTTCAAGCTATAGACCAATATCTTTATTAAATATAGATACGAAGATTTATGCAAAGTTCTTAGCAAATAGATTGAAAGATTTAATGCCTGAATGGATACATGAAGATCAGGTGGGTTTTGTCCAGGGGCGAGAGGGTAGAGATAATGGGTTGAGATCATTGTTGCTTATTCAGAATAGTAGAAAGGGAAAGTCGCCAGTGGTGGCTCTTTCAGTGGATGCAGAGAAGGCATTTGATAGAGTTAATTGGGGATATATGATGGATACATTGGAGATCTTGGGAGTGGGTGATAGAATGAGAACTTGGATAGGAAAGTTATATAAGAACCCCTCTACAGTGGTAATGGTAAATGGAGAGCTGTCGGAGTCATTTGAGATGACAAACGGAACAAGACAGGGCTGCCCACTGTCCCCATTGTTGTATGTTCTGTCCTTGGAATCACTATTAGCAACAATAAGGAAAAACGTAGACATAAAAGGAATATGGGTGGGAAATATAGAGCATAAGGTTGCCGCATTTGCAGATGATTTATTGTTCTATATAGGAAATTCTAGGATAACGCTCCCTAACTTAATGAGGGCTTTGAAGGAATATGGAGAGATGTCAAACTTAAAAATTAACCCGTCTAAAACAGAGATATTAAATATAAACCTTCCAAATACAGAAAAAAGGGAGATACAAGGGGAGTTTCCCTTCGTGTAGAGAGAATTTAAGTATTTAGGGGTAAAACTCACTTCGGCCTATAAAAACTTGTATAAAGCAAATTATATAGTAATGTTAAACGAAATTAGAGAGGAATTAAAGAAATTAGGGGGAGGAAATCAGTCCTGGTTGGGACGTATAAATTTGATAAAAATGGTTGTAGTTCCCAAAATTCTATATAAATTCCAAATGGTCCCTATTAAGCTTCCAGAGGTATATTTTCAGATAATGAAAAAGATGATGATAAGATTCATTTGGAGAAATAAAAAACCAAGAGTATCTTATGAAGTGATAACTAGAAATAAAGAGAATGGCGGATTGGGAGTCCCTGACTTTAAGAGATATTATAATGCAGTTATTTTGGCTAGAATATTTGACTGGACATATAATGTAAAAGGGAAAAGTTGGGTCACAGTGGAAAATTCACTTAGTGGTAATGATTTAAGTAGGAGTATATGGGTGACTACAGAGTATAGAGGATTAAAAGAAAGCACGAGTGTGTATACTTTAAATGTGTTAAGAGTGTGGGATAAAATGCACAGACAGTTAAAGTGGGAATTTAACTCATTACTGATGCCATTGAGAAATTCAGGGTTCTTCCCTCCAGGTAAGGAGGAGGTTTCAGGAAAATGGATCACGAATGAGGGTGCCCAGTTGAGAGATATAATGAAAGGGGTAGAACTGAGAACACTTAAAGATTTGAAAAAGGAAGAGGGAAAGATTTTCACTAGGATAGATAGTTGGAGCTATAATCAAGTAAAATGTTTTGTGGGGAAATTGCCTAAGCCTTTGAGAGCGAGTATAGATTGGAATTTGTTTGAGAAGTTGTTGGGATCATGAGGTGATGGGAAACACGGTACGGCAAAAATATATAAAAAGTTAGATATAGGTGGAAAAAAATTAATGTATATAGAAAAATGGGAAAGAGATTTGGGTGTGGAGATAGATGAGGTTAAACAGAAAAAAATATTTAGATTGGTTCACGAGAATATAAGTTCACGGGAGGTGGAAATTAATTTTAAATGTTTGACAAGAGGATATATCACACCGAGTATAGAACATAAGATAAGTGGGGAGAAATCACCTTTTTGTTGGCGGGGGTGTGGAGAGATAGGCACATTTATCACATATGGTGGGAATGTCCAAAGATACAAGTATTCTGGAGAGAAGTGGTACACCAAATTAGAAAGATTAAGGAAATTGATATTAGTCTGGACCCTGGAACCAGCCTTTTACATAATACAGAAATAACAGTAAATAAATATAAAGAATCAGGAGCATGGTACTTTTTAAATGCAGCCAAGGGATTGATTCCAAAGTTTTGGCGTCAAGTAGAAGCCCCAAAAAAAACAAGACTGGATAGATAGAATGGACTATATTGTAAGATTAGAGAAACTGTTTTATACCCAGGAAGATGGTATGGGGATATACCAGGCGAAATGGAAAAAATGGGAAGAGTTTAGATCAAGGGTGAGTGGATGAGAATAGGGCCTCTCTTTTTCCTGCCCCCTTGTGGTGAGAGCACGATTTAACGCCTCTTTTTCTCTTGCCAAAGAGTGGTAGTTGTAGGGTGGGGTGGGAAGGTAGGGAGGGGGTTGACTTTGGATTTTACTAATGGGGGGGCTGGGAAAAATAAGGAAAATATGGGAAATTAATGTACAAGTTAGATATTGTTGTTATATGAATGTAAAGAATTTATATTGTAGATTTTAAATTTCCTAATATTTTGAAAATCAATAAATATCCAAATTAAAAAAAAAAAAAAAAACCAACAAACATTCTTTCTTTATCTTCTGTGCTCTTTAACAAAGATCTTTCTCCATCAAACCTAAGCTCTTGTGAACTATAAACCGCCTATTTTCAATCCACTCTGTTCTACCAAGTGTCCACTCACAAATACGATGCACTCACCAGAGACTGTGTAACCCCTAAGGTCATAAGAGGGTCCCCAAAAGCTTTATTCAGTACTGTCCTTCCAGGAGGTGCTCCCAATGGACCCCTACTTACAGTTCCCAGCTTGACAGATGGATGTAAACAAAGGGTGGGGGATTCTGGGTGTTGTCACTGACCATACAAGGTCTTAGCCATATTAACATATGTAGCATTACCCCTTCAGGGGCAACTGAGTTATTTTTAGGTTTCCTGTCTTTTTTGACCCCCCTCTCTAAGCCCAACACCCCTGCTGAGGGTGAACTGATATTTTGGTTGTATTAAGGTGAAGCTTAAAAGCTTAAGCACAGTAAAGCAACATGTGAATCAGCATCAGAAAATTTATTGTCATTTTACAATAGCAATCATAAAATGAAACATGGTCATAGCTCCCTCACATTAAAAAAAAAAGGAATTCCATGCTCAACATAAAAACACCTAAACCAAAAACAACATAAATACCATAATACAAACATAACTCCCAATCCATTTTTTCCACAAGACCTATAGTGTTCAAGAGCCTCACAGATCAAGGAAAGAAGCTATTCCGCAACCTGGTGGAAGAACCAATACTTCTATAACACCTACCAGACAGTAACAATGTATACATATCATTACCAGGATGTGAAGTATCTTCCAATATATGCATTGCTCTCCAAAGACACCTCCCTTCCCCCAGTTCATGAAAACTTGGTAGACGCCTGCAATAGTCTTCTGTGCAGTTTTTATTTCCTTCTGCAAGGCATTTCTGTCATGGACTATGCATGATCCTTGCCACAAAGAAATATGTTATATTAACACACTTTCAATGGCAGCTTTATGGAAGCTAAAAAGGACCTGCTCTGAAAAAGCCTGCCCTCCATAGCTTCCTCAAAGAGAACAGTCTCTGATGAGCCTTGCCCACCAGATGGGAAATATGCCCTGTCCATGACAGGTCCCCTCTAATTATTGTTTCCAGGAAGCGGAACTCCTCTACCCTCTCAACTTCCATCCCATTAGTCACTAACCTCCAGTACTTTCCTAAAATCAATAATCATCTCCTGTGTCTTTGCTACATTTAACTGTAAGTTCTCTCTGCACCTCTCTCTGCACCATTCAACTAGACTGTCAATATTCTGGCGATATGCAGACTTATCGCCGCCCCTTAATTTCCCCACTAACATGGTGTTGTGTGCGAATTTTAACACAGAGTCCTCCTTGAAGTGAGAAACACAATTATAAGTGTATAAAGTAAACAGAAAAGGTTTTAGCACACATTCCTGTGGCAGCCCCTTACCTGTTCCTCGGTCCAGCGGTGTCCTCACCACTGCTGGTTTCACCTGCAGTCTTCTCCCCCTGGCGCCAGCATCTTCAGTGTGGGCACCCAGCTGTGATAGCTTGCGGTTTCACAGCCGAGTGCCCACTGCGCATGCGCAAGAATTGCTGCGCTTTGTGAATGGCCCCGAAGACTTCTGGGACCTGTCAGGTCCCAGACCTGTCAGGAGGACAACTTCAGCTTCTGATTGCCTTAGGTGATCACAGTGGAAGTGGGAGTGAATACCTTTCAAATCAGGTACCCGCTCCCCCCTGCTCCCCAAAGGTGCCAATCCTTAATTGGGAGCGGTGGACAAAGACTTAAAGACTTCCCCTTTTGGGTGGAGCTCTGCTTTAAATAGCTTGAAAATGGAACTCTGTCATCCGATCTGTGGCCTTGGTCAGGTAGTGGATAGTCTCTCTGTAGACGGGGTTCCTCCTTGTGGTTCCTCCTTCAAAGATCACTCTGGATAACAGAACTGCGGTCCACCTGCTTGCAGGGAAGTTTGCTAGACTTATCAGCGGTGTCAGCGGGCAGCAATTCCTCCTTTCTCCACTCTCTCTGCAGCCTGGCTCACCATGGACCTCCACTGTCCCACACAGCCTTCTCCTGACACCTGCTCTCCAGCTCTCTTCTGATCACTTCCTATCCTCGGATTCCCAGACTTCTGTATTTATTTGCCTCTGCCCATTAGCCAGCTCTTCTGGGAAGCGTAGCTTGTAGTGATGGTCCTGAACACCCCCCTGTTCGGTTCGCGGTAGAACATTTGAACTTAAAGAAAGTTCTACTGTGAACGTCGAACATAATGCAAGTCTATGGGACTTGTAAATTCAAAAGTGCCCCTTTTGAAAGCTTATATGCAAGCTATTGGCCATAAAAGGGGTATAGAGACTTGGGTACTGCCCTGAGGGACATGTATCAGTGAAAAAAAAAAATTAAAAAAGTAAAGTTTTTAAAGGGCAGTCATTTTTCATTATTAAAAAAACAGAAAAAAAACGAAATTCCTTGAAATATCATGACTGGAGGGCCCGTCAAACTACCTGCAAAGTTGAAAATCTGTACAATCTATAGAACCTGCTGCAGCAGGACTAACATTTAAAAAAATAAGACATTTTTATAAAAAAAAAAAAAATACAGTGTGGGGTCTCCCCTTAGTCCATAGGTTAGGAGGGGCCCCACAGTAATTTTTTTTTTTTTTAAAGTGTGTGGGGTTCCCCCTAAAAGCCATACTAGACCCCCTAGGCCTGGTAGGACTTTTAAGGGGAACCCCACCCCCAAAAATTGGTGGAAAAAAATCGTGGGTTCCCCCCTAAATTCCTACTAGACCCTTGATCCAAGCTCAGGCCTGGCAGGGCAGTAAAAGGGGGGGGTAAGGCCCCCCCGGGCCTTACCAGGCCACATGACGGTGTCCCCATGCCGATGAGAACAAGGGCCTCTTCCCAAGAACGCTGGCCAGGTGGTTGTGGGGGTCTGCAGGCTAGGGGGGCTCATTAGCATCAGGGTACACCTTTCAATAAGGGGGCACCCTGATGCTTCCCCCCTGAATGAGTAAGGGTAAATGAGTAAAAGAGACCAGATTTTTGAAAAAAATCCTTTATTGAACAAAAAAAAACATTTTTTTACACATCGTTTATTGAAAAAAAAAAAAAGCCAAAAAAATGGGTCCAGCGTTGTAGTCTATAGTCATTCACGCCCGCCGACCCGTCCGCACCTGCTGAGCACTCGCTGCTATCTGACATTTGTGAGTCAGATGTAAACAGTTGGGCGGAGCTAGTGATGATGTTACTGCTAGCTCCAGCCAATTGTGTACGTCTGACCGGCAACTGTCATAACTGTCAATAATAATTGGGCAGAGGTAGTGTCCTTATTGCCATGAGCCATAATTGGCTCTTATTGTGAACTCAGTTGTAATTGGCCAATTACAATGCACCTCCAGAGTGCATTGAATTGTGGGGTGCGTGGACGAACAGCCCGCCGAACGCCCCAGATGTTTGTGTGTTCAGCGACCACACGAACATCCAATATTTGAGTTGAACGTATATTCGATTCAAACATATAGACCAGTGATGGTGAACCTTTTTGAGCCCGAGTGCCCAAACTGCATCACAAAACCAACTTTTTTATTTCTAAGTGCCAACACTGGAATTAATCACTTGCCTGCCGGGCACTTCTACCCCCTTCCTGCCCAGGACAATTTTCAGCTTTCAGTGCTGTTGCACTTAACAATGACAATTGTGCGGTCATGCAACACTGTAACCATATGCAATTTTTATCATTTTTCACACAAATAGAGCTTTTTTTGGTGGTATTTAATCACCACTGGGTGTTTTATTTTTTGCACTATAAATGAAAATAGAGCAAAAAATTAAAAACATAAAAGGTTTCCTTTGCTTCTATTCTAAAATTTTGCAAACAGGTAATATTTCTTCTTTGATGTGCGTTGGTGAGGCTGCACTGATAGGCAGCACTGATGGGCATTGATGAGGCGGCACAGATAGGTAGCACTGATGAGGTGGCACTGGTGAGCATTAATGAGGAGGCACTGATGATGCACTGATATGCAGGAAATGATGGGCACTGATAAGCGACACTGACTGATAGCACCAACTGGAGCCACTGACAGACGGCACTGACCGGCGGCACTGCTGGGCATCATTGATGGGTGGCACTGATGGGCAGCACTAATGAGGTGTCACAGATAGGTGGCACTGATATGCCGCACTGATTGGTGGCACTGATAGGCGACACTGATAATGAGTACTGATAGACAGCACTGATAGGTGGCACTGACTGACATCACTGCTGGGTACTGACTGGCGGCACTGCTGGGCACTGACTGGCACAACCGCTGGGCACTGACTGTTGGCACTGACTGGCAGCACTGCTGGGCTGCACTGATGGGCACTGGTGGGTGGCACTGGTGGACACAGGTGGGTAGCATTGGTGGGTGGCACTACTGGGCACAGGTAGGTGGCACTTCTAGGCACAGGTGGGCACAGGTGGGCGCACTGCTGGGCACAGGTGGGTGCACTGCTGGGCACAGGTGGGTGCACTGCTGGGCACAGGTGGGCGGAACTTGTGTGTGGCACTGCTGGGCACCGATCATCAGGTCACTGATGATCAGTGACCCTGATGATCGGTGCCGTTCCCTGCTCTGACAACTGCCAGTTTTCGGTAGTACTTTCCTCACGATCTGACAGCGTGAGGAAAGTGCAGCCGAGAACCGGCATTTGCATTTCCCGGTGATCAGCATGTCATTGGACATGGCCGATCACGTGGTAAAAGGCCGCTGTGATTGGCCTTTTACCACATCACGTGATCAGCTGTGTCCGTAGGACATAGTTATCATGGAGATCGCCCGGTGCACGCCCCCGGGGGTGCGCAGGAGAGCGTGTTCTTCCTCTTCTTCCTGGCGTGCCCACTGAGATGGTTCTGCATGCCATCTCTGGCATGCGTGCCATAGGTTCGCCATCACTGATATAGACCATCCCTAGTAGTTTGCTAGCTTGCTGTCAAACAGTGAAAGTGTTACTAAACCCACAACAGTAAAATCAGTCTGTATATGCAGTAAAGCATCCTCACTGTGGAACCTAAGGGGTTAATCCTCTGCATTGTGTAAAAAGCTGTTTGATCCTGTCTTCTCTGATCATCCCCTTCTTCAGACAGAACGCAGGGGTTCTGAATCCTCCTAGAGCAGAAATAAAACTCCTCCTACAAGCTTTAATTAGTACTCAGCTGAAGTCACAAGACTGCTCTAACTGCTGATTAGAAATTTAGCAGTATTTAGCAGTTTAAATCTACTAAAATAATTGCACTTCCATATTCTGTGTACTGTGGAGACCGGATATAGTGAATTCAGGGTCCTGGTTTAGCAACACTTGAAGTCCTGCAATCAACCTACAAAGGTTTTCAACACAGTCTGTGTAATTGGGCTGCAGGACACTGCCATCTTGGGTCCATTTAACATCCTGCAACCAGTTTTACAGCAGGGTGTTACACACTTCCCCCCACTTAAATTCTTTGGTCCTCAAAGAACTAACAATCAAGCTAACAATGTTTGATAAACATATGTACACTTAGCATGAATGTAACCTCTTTAGTCAGGAGGAACAATTGTCAAATACTCATTGTGAAGCAAATATTGCAGAAAAGACTCCCACCAAAGGTTAGGAGAATCTGTCTGATTTTGAGGAAGGGTCATAGTTTTGAAGACCTCCTCTTGGATGGTGTCAGCAGGAGGGCTTTACAGACTTTTGGATACTCTCCAATATGCTACACCCCAGAGCTTCTAGAGTTCTTTGGCTAGCATGGAATGCTGCCTCTGAGCTCTCACCCAGAATGTCATAGGTCAGTCTCTTGGATGCCCTTATCTCCCTTCTTTATCTGCCCATCCACAAGCTCAGAGTCTTCCTCAGTCACAGGCTCCATTTCAGAACATCCTGACAAATCTGTTTCTGATTTAGGAAGGATAAAGTATCTAAGGGCAGGGTCTAATGAAGAGTGGGCTCAGCAAGTCCTGCAGGGCCTGGCTCAGGGAGAATAGAAGCTTCAGCGTTTGAGCCTGTTGGAGGGACTGACAGCCTTGAAGTATGGGTTGGTTCCAGAATGCTGACTCTGATGGCGGAGAGGGTTGGTCACCAATCTATTGATAACTTCCACTCCCTCTTCCTCTTCCAGAGTTGGGATAGGTTGAGGAAGGGATGGGGAAGGTCTGCGTTGTTGAGTCCCCACAACTGGAAGATTATCTGCTGGCACTGGGACCCGCACAGCATCGGATAGAGGCAGCAAATGATCCCAATGCCAAGATTTCACTGGGGCTTTCTTCCCTTATGGATGGATTTGATGGTTTGGCAGTATTCTTCTACTTCCAACCTCATTCGCAGCCAGCAAAATCAATCTCTCACCAACAGGAAAGTCCTGTCTTGCCCTAGGTGTCCATGTGTATCATGCAGCGACCTTAACACCATTCTTCTGAACTGGGCTGGCAAAAAGTGTTGCCATAGATCATCACTTCAGTCCAAAGAGCTCCTTCGGTAGACCACCCCATCTTTCAGCTTTAATGTATCCCACTCCCTGTGGATGACCTTGGCTTCTGGGGGATTATCCACCCAAAGTAGGTCAGGTTGCACTGCCAAAAGGGCTCTTCTTGTCAATTGACAGAGCGGGTGTGGATCAACACCCTGGGCTGTCTTTTACAGTGATCTGTGGTTATTCCTCACCCTTCAACTGAGACACATTGGAGTAGTACTGTGGAATGCATGCACCTCCCGCTCCAACAACTTCAACATAATCCACCCCCTTGGATACATATTCCGCTCCTAGACACATAGCCTGCACTTTTTCGTAGGATACCCGCATCGAACTTGGTTCAGTAGCACAACTTCCATGAGGTCTTCTTGAAAGGGCATCTGTAGGGGGGCATGGCTGACAGTCGGGAAGATGGCCGCTTAGGAGCAGAGCGGTCAACGGTTTCCAGCACACTGAAGTGTCATCCCCAGTGACTTGCCGACACAGCGGGGGAACCCTGGATACCCGATGGGGAAGCGGAAAGTTAAGGAAGGGCCCCGCAAACTCATGGAGTTTTTTGCTCCAGCTGGTGTCTCCTTCCCCCATGATGGCGCTGGAACGGTGTGACCCTCACATGCTGGAAACCTACGTGGATGAAAACTGATGTGTCTGAGATTGGAGAATGATAATCATATTGAAACTAAAATGGGGGAATTTGAAAATGCACACAATGAACTTGCTGATGCTCACAATGACGCTGATGAAGAAATGCAAGCATTGAAATTTAAATTAGCGGGGGCGTGGCCGGCCACGGACTGAGATGGCCGCAGTCTGACAGTGCTCTGTGCACCGCCGAGGAGATAAGCCATCCAAAGCGACAGACTACAGTGGGAAACCCCGCTGACATCACCGCTGACACCAGGGAAGTGTGGGGCAAATCCCCGGATAATGGGGAAAAGAAAAATAAAGGAGGGGCCCCGAAAGCTGTTGGAGTTCTTTGCTCTGGCGGGTACCCCCTCCTGTCAAGATGCCGCCAGTCTCTGCTCCTCGGCTGCTCCACGAGGACAGGAGGAGGGAGACGAGCACAGCTCTCCCCTGCATGCCTCCAGCCCTGCTGTGCACACAGAGCTGACAGGCTCTCCACTGAGAACACCATCAAGCAGTCCCCTCAAGAATAAGAAGAGGGTCTCTCCAGAGGTGCAACAGAGGGGTGAGCAAAATGATTCCTCTTCTCTCAATACTACTAGAGAATTTATAGAGAATTTAGAGGACTACCCAGCAGAATCTATGCCGCTTAACGCTACTGTTATGAAAGATATGTTAGTTACCCTTAAAGGGTCCCTACATAAGGACATGATGAGCTTTATGTCACAAATCAATACAGAGATGGAAAATCTGGGTGAGCGGGTATCACATGTGGAAACTAAAATGGGAGATTTCGCCACTGCTCATAACGAATTAGTGGATGCCCACAACGAAGTGGAAGATGAGCTGACATCTTTAAAGGCGAAAATGGCAGACATTGAGGACTGCTCCCACAGAAATAACATAAAATTTAGGGGGATTAGTGAGGACACCCCCGTGGCGGATCTTCGTAAGTTTATTCAACACATGATATCCACGTTACTGCCGCATACCCCGTATAGAGAAGTGGTAGTGGATAGGGTGCATAGACTGCCGAAGCCTTAATTTCTCCCATCCCACGTCCCTCGAGATGTTATAGCGAGAGTTCATTTCTATCATGTGAAGGAAGAACTTATGTTATTTAGGCAAAAGAATACTCCATTGCCAGCACCCTACAGCGGGATCTCTCTGTTTGCGGATCTTTCTCAACACACCATACTAGCTCGCAAGAAATTGATGTCCTTTACAAAATTATTGCGCAACAACGATATCAAATACCAGTGGGGATTCTAAACCAAATTGCTGATTACAAAAGATAATAGAGTCCTTCCAATCACTTCGGAAGAAGATGGCTTTCAACTTGCCAAAAAAATGGGGTCTTATACCAGCAGAGGAGGTCACCGTCCCTACAAAATCCTCCCCCAGAAAAATCCCTCCAGAGTGGGAACAGGTAGCAGGCTGACATACCCGCTGCAAGTTTAGATAGCGGCGCCCTAGGCTGTTTGCCTCGGCAATTCGCCCATACATTCGAGTGATTCGCTTCACACGAACTTTTGTGTTACTTTTTTGTTATGTTTTTTCTCTCCAGTTTTTCTTCTTTGTTCCTGTGTTTCTCTCCAGAGCAGCAACACCATTTATGTTATTGGATCCTGACGAATCCTCATATACCACGAATGGAGGGTCGGACCTCATTCGCCCACGTTTGAAAACCATGGTCTTCGCAAGAGTACAAATCCGGCCCTCAAACCCTGTCAGGCTATTGATGATCCTACCACTTGAGCGAGTCCACACATCATTCACTCAGGCTTCCTCATGGTACTAAATATTGTATCTTTGAATGTGCATGGTCTTAATAGTCCATTCAAACATCAGATGATATGGAAAGAAGCCCAACGACTACACGGTGATGTGTTGTGTGTCTAGGAAACCCATTTCTCGGCGTCTAAGGCCCCATACTGCTCCAACCGTATGTACCGGACGTCCGGCGAGAAGGACGTGCGTCGGCGAGCTCCTGCTCCCCTGGCCCCAATGCGCTGCCATCTGGGCAGCAGCGGACCCTAACGGGGGCCCCACGATCCTTCGGTCCCTGCTCATCAGCCAGGTAGGGCCACTGGACCTTTTTCCCGGACCTCCGGGACTTGCGGCCTACCCGGCACCCGAAGCCGCGGCCTCGATTTCTGGCGCGGCCGACCCGGATCGCCGGGCATCAGCCCAGGCCGCCGCTGCTCTGTTCCCCGGTCCCTGCCGATCAGCCAGCCTCCCCAGGGCCCCCCTCACTGGCCCTGGGTCCATCCCGACCACCGGGTACCAGCTCGCCCGGAGCAGCCACGTGCTCGTCAGCCGCGCCCGATCCGCTGCCATCCGGGCCCCTGAGCCTGCTGCCGATGTCCCCACCAACACTCTGAAGGGGACACAGACACTCCGTCCCTCCAGCGGAGCTCCGGCGGTCCGAAGCGGCTTGAGGCCTACCACGGCACCCAAAGCCGCGGTGTTTCCTGCCGGCCGTGGCTGGAATCGCAGCGGGACGCCTCCGCTCCTCCGGGGAAGCTACCACCACCACCAACGGTCCTCCTAACATAGGAGGGATCCACCTCCACCCCGACGCTCCAGGACATCAGGTACTCCACCAGGGGCACCCACTACCCATCAGGGAGCCCAACCAACATCCCACCGCCAGCCACCAGGGATCCCACCACCCACCGGAAACCCTAACCACCAGGGACCCTTAACCACTATCCCTCCAGGGATCGCTACTAACCCACCAGGGATAGCACGGCCACCATCCCACCAGGGATCCCCTGCCCTCCACCCCACCTGGGACTACCAGCCACCTCCCACTGCGTTTCGGACACTGCTTCGCCATCCCTGACCAGCACCCCCTCACCCACCCCGACCCTTCCTGCACCCCGCTCACCCCAACATGCCTCCTCCTTGTCCTCCTCTCCTCCATCCCTAAAACCGCCTTCCTCTACCCACCCACCCCCGCTAAGCAGCTCTATATCGCCCTCTCACTTCTCCCCTCTCCCCACTATGGCACCCACCACCTCCTCCTGCTACTCCACCTCCCCGCTGACCCACTTGCCACCACTTTCAGACCCAAGCGCTCCTACACCTCCCGTTCCCACGCCACCTTCCTCACCCTCCTCCTCATATCAGCTGGGGACATCTCCCCAAACCCTGGCCCCTCACCACCTCACACCCCCCCCTAGAGCCCCCCCTGCTCACGCCAGCCGACGCGACCCCCTCAACCTCATACATGTACCCCTCCTCCCCATATCTATCCCCCCTCTCTCGGTTGCACTCCTGAATGCCCGTTCGGTTTGCAATAAGCTTACTGCCATCCATGACCTCTTCATCTCCCGCTCCCTCAACCTCCTAGCAGTCACCGAAACCTGGGTACAGGCCACTGACTCCACTTCCCCTGCGGCACTCACCCATGGAGGTCTCATCTGGACCCATTCACCAAGACTGAGCGATCGCAGAGGTGGTGGTGTCGGCTTGCTCCTATCACCGCTTAGCACCTTCCAGGTCCTCCCTAACCCACCCTCTCTTTCCTTCCCCTCCTTTGAGGCGCACTGCATCCGACTCTTCTCACCCACCCCCCTAAGGATCGCAGTGATCTACAGGCCTCCCGGATCCATAGCCCGCTTCCTGGATGACTTCGCCGCCTGGCTCCCCTTCTTCCTCTCCTCTGAGCTACTGACCATCATCCTCGGGGACTTCAACATCCCCATCAACGACAACACCCCGGCTACTTCCCAATTCCTCCACCTAACCTCCTCCTTCGCGCTCACACAGCACACTCAATCCTCCACCCACTTTGGAGGGAACACCCTGGACCTTGTCTTCTCCCACCTCTGTACCCTCAACCAGTTCTCTAACACCCCCTTCCCTCTCTCCGACCACCACCTCCTCACCTTCTCCATCTCCCCTTCCCCCAACTCCCCCCCTCAAAAACGCCAAACCATCACCAGCCGCAACCTCCGCAACCTGAACCCGGCCCCCCTCCACTCTGCCGCCGACTGCCTACACGACAGCATCCTCCCACTGTCATGTCCTGACATAGCCACCACCTTGTACAATGACTCACTGTCAGCTGCCCTAGACTCTCTGGCACCCCTAACCACACGCATCATCAAACCCAGACCGCTTCAACCCTGGCAGACCGACAGCACTAAATGCCTCAAACGTCGCAGTCGCGCACTGGAGAGACTGTGGCGCAAATCCAGGTCCCCTCATACTTTCTCCCTCTACAAATCTGCATTTCTTATCTACACCTCCTCCCTCCACGCCGCCAAGCAGGCCTACTTTGTTAACCTAATAAACACCCTCTCCTCCTGCCCCCGCCGACTCTTCTCCACCTTCAACTCCCTGCTCTCCCCCCCCCCCCCTCCTCCACTCAGTACCTCTCTCACCGCCCACGAGATTGCCACCCATTTCCACAACAAGATTGACGCTATCCGTAAGGACATCGTCAACTTGCAATCTACCTCCCCACCTAGCCTCCTCGCCCCGTCACCCCTTCATCTCCCCCCTCCTCTGCCCTCACAACCGCACTGCCCCCCTCCTCTCCCAATGCCCCGCCCACAATAACCCCCCCCGCACTGCACTCCCTCAGCCCTGTCACTACTGAGGAAGTCGCCAAAGTCCTCTCAAAAGCCCGCCTCACTACCTGCCCCCTGGACCCTATCCCCTCTCAACTCCTCCGGTCACCCCCCTCTTCCTCATCCGCTCCCTCACCCACATCTTCAATCTCTCCCTCTCTACTGGCGTATTCCCCTCCCCCCTAAAGCACGCGCATATCACCCCCATCCTCAAAAAGCCCTCCCTGGATCCCGCGGACCCCAACAACCTCAGACCCATCTCCCTGCTGCCACTTACCTTCAAGCTCCTTGAACGCATAGTCTACGATCGCCTAAGCGCCCACCTTACAGACAATAACCTCCTTGACCCTCTACAGTCCGGCTTCCGTCCCCTACACTCCACTGAAACTGCCCTCCTCAAAATCACTAATGACCTACTCAACGCCAAAGCCAAGGGCGACTACTCTGTCCTCCTTCTCCTGGACCTCTCTGCGGCCTTCAACACAGTTGACCACCCCCTCCTCCTTAATAAACTACTCTCCCTTGGCATCGTAGATACTGCTCTCTCTTGGTTCTCATCCTACCTATCCCGACGCTCCTTCAGTGTCACCTACAATGGTGCCACCTCCCCCTCCCTCCCCCTCTCTGTTGGGGTCCCCCAAGGCTCTGTCCTTGGACCCCTTCTCTTCTCCATCTACACCTCCTCCCTGGGCAAACTCATACAATCTCACGGCTTCAACTATCACCTCTATGCTGACGACACCCAAATCTACCTCTCCACCCCTCACCTCACCCCCACTATCTCCGCCCGCATCACTCACCTCCTAAATGACATCTCAGACTGGATGTCGCTACATTTCCTCAAGCTCAACCTCTCCAAAACCGAGCTCCTCATCTTTCCCCCTGCCAACACCCCCCCCCATCCTATCCATCATCACCAACAACTCCACTATCACTCCCGCCCCGCAAGCCAAAGTCCTTGGCGTCATTCTTGACGCGAACCTCTCCCTCCAACCGCATGTCAAATCACTCACAAACACATGCAGGCTCCATTTTCGCAACATTGCCAAGATACGCTCCTTCCTCACCCCAGACACCACCAAACTTCTAGTACACTCCCTCATCATCTCACGCCTTGACTACTGCAACTCCCTCCTCACTGGCCTACCCAAGTGCAGGCTCTCCCCGCTCCAGACCATCCTGAACTCAGCTGCCAGACTCATCCACCTCACCACCCGCTCCACCTCTGCCACCCCCCTCTGCCTCTCCCTCCACTGGCTCCCGATTGCCCAACGCATCAAATTTAAACTCCTAACCCTGACCTACAAAGCCGTTCACAACACTGCCCCTGACTACCTCACCAACCTGATCACCAAGTACCACCCTACCCGTACCCTTCGCTCCTCACAGGACCTCCTTCTATCCTGCTCCCTGGTCTCCTCCTCCCATGCACGACTGCAGGACTTCTCCAGGTCCTCCCCCATCCTCTGGAACTCACTGCCCCAATCCATCAGACTGTCGCCTTCCCTATTCACATTCAGGCGCTCCCTCAAAACCCATCTCTTCAGGGAAGCCTACCCCACCCTCACCTAACGGCCATCCTCCCTCATTCCTCCCACCACTTCATCCCCCTCAGCCACTTCCTACTGTACCTTTACCCCCTCCCTCCTAGATTGTAAGCTCATAAGAGTAGGGCCCTCTTACCCCTCGTACGTTGTTTGTTGTTGTTGTACTGTGCCATGTATTGTCCCCCCTATTGTACAGCGCTGAGCAAACCCTTTGGCGCTATATAAACTCGTAGTAATAATAATAATAATACCCACATATTTTTACATCTAATGGCCCTACTAAGAAAGGTGGCGTATTGATTGCTGTACGTGACTCTGTCGCTTTCTCATTGCACTCCCAAGTGTCCGACAGTAAAGGCAGGTTCATAATCATCGTCTGTGCAATTAACAAAATCACCTACACTATTGGGAATCTCTATGCTCCTAATACCCATCAGGTCCCTTTTTTCAACTCCTTGAGGAAAAAAGAAGCAAAAATACAAAGGGGTTATTCAATCTACTGTGGAGACTTTAACGCTATTATCAATAACTCCATAGACACCTCCAATCCTTCACAACATTTGAGACAGTCTTTAGCCCAGTCCATCTCGGCAGCCAACCTTTATGACCCCTGGAGATGCATCCATGCTTCTGGAAAGGATTTTACACATTACTCAGCACCTCACAAATAATATTCCCGAATAGACGTTTTTCTTACGGATATTCAACTGTTGCAAAATATTTCTAAAGCTGAAATACATCCGATGATGTGGTCGCACCACACTCCTATCTCTATAACTATTGAGGAGACTTTGAAATTTACTCCACTATCTTTGTGGTGTAATGATGCCTCCATGTTTTGTAATAATTTGTCTCACCCTGCTATTGTTGCTGCTTTAGAGGAGTATTTTGCGGTTAATTTGGCTTCTGATACCAGTGCAAATAACGTATGGTGCGCCCATAAAGCATATTGTAGAGGGTTACTATTGAATCTTGCATTGCAGGCTAAAAGGGCTAGGAACCGTGTACTTCTGGATACCATTGAGCAAATCGCTAAACTTGAAAACACACATCAACAAACTTTATCCCCTAAAACTTTCCAGGAGCTCCAAAACACGAGATTGAAACTTAGGACTCTACTTTTAGGGAGACATGCTCACTATCTAAAAAAGGCGAAGGCTAAATTCTATTCCCAAGGGAATAAAGCGGGTAAAATGCTAGCAAACTACTTAACTAGACAAGTACAATCCAAAATATCTTCTCTCCTTGATCCTACTTCTAATAAGCCAATTTACCATCCAAATAAAATAGCAGAGGCGTTCCGCACTTATTATTCCCAATTATATTCCCAATTATACAACCTCAAGGATGACCCATCTACTCCCCAACTCACCCCAGATTCGATTGATCAATTTTTGAATAAGCTATCTCTATCCAAGTTAGATTCTCAAAAATTAGATAGTCTCAATCAACCCATTTTGGAAAGCAAAATTTTCGAAGCTATCAAAGCACTACCTAAAAGGAAGTCTCCTGGCACGGATGGCTTTTCAAATGAATACTATCAGGAATTTCAAAATATATTAGTTCCTCATCTTAAGCGCACATTTAATGAAGCTATTATCAAGTCTACATTCCCACCGGAAATGTTAAGGGCTATCATTGTTACCCTACCTAAACCGGGGAAACCCCCGGATCGTCCCCAAAACTTTAGACCCATCTGTCAGGGATCCGGGTATGACCAGAGATGTGTGGACCGACACAGGGAAACGCAGACTTCAGGTATAGTATAAAACAATACAATTTATTAAAGGCTAAACAATACTTAAACGCAGTGCAAGGCTAAACATAAACACAGTGTTGTACAAAATAATATGTACAACACGAAACGTAGTTGGGCAGGCCGGGTCAGTAGCAAATGGGCAGACGAGGTACAAGGAGTAGGCGGAAGAGTGGTCAGGAATAGCCGAGGTCGGTACAGGCAGAGTTTGTGCAGAGTCAGGATCAAAGCAAAGTCAGGATCAGGCAGGAAGCAGACAGGATGCAGGTACAGGGGCTCATGGGAACAATACACCAAGGCACTGACTGCAGGCCTGGCCATTCCTGAAATACACCTCCTGCAATCAGCCTCAGGTGATGGCTTGATTGCAGGAGTGAGCTTCTGGCTGCTGAGAGCACCCGCTGGCCAGCCCTGGTACTGCAGCCCACACGGTAGGTGAGTCCCACCACCTGTGGTGAGTTTTTTCCTGAGAGAGGTTGTGCTGGACTGTGCTCTGCTGGGCTCCAGGAACGCCCGAGAAGCCTGGGGCTAAAGTGCCCTGCTCAAGCCCAGGGAGGATGGCGGATCCTGGGCTTGAGTCCAGTGGTGGGAGACCCCCGGAGGGGCCTAGTACCGGTCCTGGCTTCCCATCCATAGAGGACCTGGGAACAGCCCCAAGGAAAGGGGAGGATTATGGCGCATATCGTGACCGGGTGGCTGCCCGGTTCCAAACAATCAAGAAGGAGGAGGCCAAGCTGTCAAAGTTGAGCATGGAGCAGAAGAAGCTCCGGGCGAATTATTACCGGGTCTGGAGCTCCAAACACCAGTCCATGAAGCCGGGCCTGGAGGCCCTGGAGCAGAGGGTCTCTCAGCAGGCCAGGTATGTGGCTGCCCTCAAGAAAAAGAGCGGTGCGCTCAAAGAAAAGTTTGGGAATGACAGCCGCTTCAAAGCGGCTAGGAGTAAGCGCGTGGCGGAGGCTAGAGGGCCCGTGGAAGAAGTCTCCTCCATGGAGGAGCTGAGTAAGTTCCTTGTGGTGAACGGTGAGCCGGAGCAGGGGCTGGCTAGGCCCACTGCGTCCTCTCAGTGCAGTGCTGCGCCTATTATAAAAAAAACGCGGAAGTTGCGGCAAGCGCGGAAGATTCCGGGTCCCTCCCCCTTGGTCAGCAGCCCACTGATTGGGGAACCAGGATAGAGGAGTCGGAAGTGGCTGGCGAGCTCCACTTTGTACCGGAAGTGGAGCAGGGACTGGACATGCATCACTTCCGGTTTAACTCCGAGTCATGTGACGTCATCCAAACCACCGAAGGCTATTGTGAAGGAGCCGCGGTGTACGTCCGGCTTCAGCGCATCCCCAGCTCTGTGGAAAGCGGCCTTCTGGCGAGAGTAGGGGAGCCGCAGGTTGAAGACTGTGTGCGGGACTCTGCTAAGTCAGCACGCCTGTGGATGTTGGGGGTGGTAAAGTATTGTGTGATGCTGTTGTGGTACAGGCCCCTCTCGTGAGTCAGGGGGTGGGCGTATCTATCCCCGCTACCCCTCCGGCTCTGGGCCCGCTAGGCCCCACCCCCTTGGAGGCTAAGGATGCTCATGTTACACAGCCCATTGCTAAGGGTCCCCCGGTTGGTTCTAGGGACTCCTCGGGTCAAGCCTCGCTAAGCCCCTCCCCTAGTGGTCCAGGCCCCCAGCCTCAGGTCCCATCTGCTCACGTATCACCAGGGGAGGCCCTTCTGAGTTCTGGTGCCCCCATTACAGCCCCCCCAGTTGCAGGTCCTTCTGTAGGTGGCCCGGTGGCCAAGCCTGCCTTGAGCTATTCAGCGGCGGTGAGGGGAGGTCAGGAGCCAGCTAGACCACTCCAGGAGCGTGCTGGGAACCTGCCCACCTCAGCCGCACGCAGAAATGTGGTTCAGCTAAAATGGACCGGGGAGGGCCCCCCTTTAAGTTGCAGAAAGGTCATAGATTGGGTTCTAGAGATGGGATTCCGGGCAGTTGACATCTTTGCTTTCATCGCCCCGGTGGGAACGGGTGACTATGATGTCTCTTTCATGAGGGCTGAGCTTCTTGACCTCTTCTGGCAAAGGTTTGAGGCCACCTATATCCAGGTGGGTGGGCCTCACCCCCAAGCTTATCTCTCGCCAGAATGTGGTAAAGAAGGTTACAATCTTGGTCCGGAATGAGTCAGTCCCGGCCTCCGATATTGTCGTCTGGTTGGGGAGGTTTGGAGATGTTTTAGGGCCCCTGAGCAAAATTGTAGACGACAAGGGGATATGGACAGGTGGATGGACAACCACTCTCTGCCTGAAAGTGGTGGGTAATGTGCTAAAGCACATCCCCTCCTCTGCTTTTTTGGGGAGGGATAGGCTCATTGTCTTCTACGCCGGTCAGCCATGGGTGTGTCACAGGTGTGGGGGCAAGGGACACTTTGCTGCCTCGTGTCCCGTCATCCGGTGTTCTCTTTGTCAGGAGATAGGTCACCTGGCGAGAGATTGCAACATCATCCATTGCAACTTGTGCAGAGTCCTGGGGCATGCCTACAGCCAGTGTCCTGAGGCTCTCCGTAACTTGTCCGAGGGTGAGTTGGCGGCGGAGCTGGATAGGCTCGATGCAGAGGAGGTGGCAATACAGGCAGCAAAGACCAGCTTGGCCTCTGCAGCAGCCTCTGGAGGTGGAGGTTCCTGAGGCCCCTTCTGCTTTTGTTGCCCCTTCTGTCTCTGTCCCCCCTGTTGAGTCTGCCCTTGTTGAGTCCTCTGTCATTTCCCCTGCTGTGCCTGTCCCCCCTCCTAGGAGAAGGAAGAGATTAGTGGAGGCTGCCCAAGGGGCAGGGGTGGTAGTTACATCTGGGCCCTCTGTGCCTGTTCCCCCAGTCCTTCTTCCAATGTGGAGGGGTGTGGGGCCTAAGAAATTTCCTCAGGAAGTCCAGGGTCCTGTCCAAGGTGGGCAGGTGGAGGTCCCAGTGGGGGAAGGGTGGTCAGTTGTGGGAAAATGGAATGAGGCAGTCCTTTCTACAGCAGGGTCAGTTTCCTCTCTGGAGGTGGGGGATCTGGCCCTGGACAACATGTTTGGGGCTCTGTCGGGGGAGGAGGGGGAAGTCTCAAGTGACCCCACTTCTCCGATGGAGGATGAGGAGGCGGGAGGGTCTCTAAAAAGGTTGAGGGACCATGCTAAAAAGTCCAAGAGGAAGGTTAAGAAACGCCCCTCTCAATCTCCTTGATGGAAGTTCCCACTCCGTTAAAGGTGGCAACTATTAATGTTGCCAGCGTGAGGTCTGTAAGTGCTAGAGAGACAGCCTTATTTTTGATCAGTGGTATGGATGCTGATATTTTCTTTTTGCAGGAGACCAGGTTGTCCAGCCTGGCGGATATACATCTGGCCAAGCGGGAGTGGAGGCGTGGGCCATCCTACTGGTCTCTTGCGGCTGAGCCTTACAGCGGAGTTGCGGTGCTTTTTACCGGTATGGTAACGTGCCGGCGGGTTATTGAGGTGGAGATTGGAAGATGTTTGATCTTGGATGTCCTTGTGAGGGGGCAGGAACTGCGCCTAATCAATATATATGGACCGCAGTCCAAGTGGGACAGAAAGCGCCTCTTCACAAGGATCAAGCCTTTCCTTTTTATGTCCCGGCTGGTGGTCTTTGGAGGTGACTTTAATACCATAACTAGGCCCAAGGACAGGAGGGGCTTCAATGACAGGCTGGGATATGACAGCATTTTTCTAAATGCCATAGTCAGGGAAGCAGGTCTGGTGGATGCCTTGGTTAAGAGCAGCCCGGACAGCACTGGTTTCACATTTAGGAGAGGTAATAGTCATAGTAGGATAGACAGGTTTTTTTTGAAGGAGGACTCTGCCTTCTCGGCACCCGAGTGTCGGGCGGTGGAGTTTTCTGACCACCTTATGCTTACTGTGACTTTGAATGTTTCAGACACGCCGCTGAGAGGGAAGGGCATCTGGAGGTTGAATTCGTCTCTGCTGGAGGACGAAGAGGTGAGACAATCCTTCAAGGAGTTCTTTCAGGCTCAGGAGACTGTGCTGGATCTCTGCGACAGTAAGTCGGAGTGGTGGGAACTTACCAAGGTGCAGATTGGCAGGTTTTTCAAGGCCATTGGTAAATAAGTACATCGCCTACCAACGGTTGCGGAGGAAGCTCGACCACCTTGTTTCTAGCGGTGGAGATTCTGGGGCAATCTCAGAGGCCAAGCTTCTCTTCAGGAAGTACCAGTATGACCGGTGTACCTCTTTGGTTCTGGAGAGGGATTATGGGAAGTACCACTCGCCCGACCCTTTCCAGAATTGCAAACAGAGTGCAGCGATTAAGACGGTGTCAGGAATGGACTGGCCAGCAATGGTGGGACTCACCTGCCTTTTGATCTGCAGTACCAGGGCTGGCCAGCGGGTGCTCCCAGCAATCAGAGACTCAACCTTTCAGCCAGCTAACACCTGGAACTGATGATACTGGTGTATTTAAGGGATGGCCAGACTTGCAGACTCTGCCTTGGTGTTGTGTTTGTCCTGGGCCCTGTATCTGTCCTGCATCCTGTATCCTGTTCCTGCTCTCTGTTCCTGTCTGATTCTCTGCTGACCCTGTTCTGATCCCTGGCTTGTGACCCTGACCATCCCTCTGCCTGACCCTCTGTACCACGCTGCTTGCTACCTGTTCTGATCCCTGGCTTGTGACCCTGACCATCCCTCTGCCTGACCCTCTGTATTACGCTGCTTGCTACCTGCTGAACCTGGCCTGTGACCCCGACCATTCTCCGCTTGCTCCCCCTGTACCTACCTGCCCTATTGATATTGACCCGGCCTGCCTGACGACGCTTGCTTGTTTGTACTGTTATCTGTGGGTGGTTGGTTTGGTTTGTTTGCACTGTATTATGTTTTAGTATTGCACTGTGTTTATGGTTGTATTGTTAGTGTTAATAAATTACATTGTTTATCACATATCTGAAGTCTGCGTTTCCCTGCGTCAGTCACACATCTCTGGTCACACCTGGGAGCCCTGACATTACACCAAGGCCAATCCTGACCAGAAGTGGCTGCACAGGGAAGCCATCTTGGCTTGTTGATGGGAAGGATGGATCTGGATGAGGTTGAGTATTTATCTCTGCTAGTGCTTGATGACAGAGAGTATGCTTATCAGACTCTGAAGGAGTATCCCCGGGATGAACTGCTAGAATGTATACGGCTCGCTCATGTTCTAGTAGATCAGGGCACAGATTTCTCTATGGTGCAGCCATTGATTCAGGTTTGTGTTGAGTTGGTTTCATCTGGTTCCCCCGAATGCAGGGATGAATTTTTGCCACCATTTAGTGCAGACCAGGTAGAGTCCCTGGTGTGGTTATTAGAGGATGATGTGGGTTACTTTCTGGAGCGTTATTCCACATGTTCACCACAGACACTAAGAGATTGTATAAACGCAGTGCAGTCATTGACCAGACAGGCTTTGTGTAAGCTCAGCTTTGTTCAACCCCTACTGCAGACATGGACAGACTTGTTGCACCCAGCCTCAGTCAGCTTACAAAGACCCAGTCCTGCTTCTAACTCTTCTCCTGTATTCCCACCAGCTCCTCCAGTTACAGCCCAGTATACTTGGCTATCTACCGCATGTCAGTACCCTGTTCCCACTCGCTGCACCTATCCTGCCTTTAACCCTGTAAAAAAGCCCTCTGTAGCAACTGCTCCCCCTTCTGTTCCATCCTCCAGTTCTTCTCTGTCTCCAGCTGCTCCATTCGTTTGCAGACCTGCGTTTACTTGCAGTGCTCCAGTAGTTAAAACCAGAAAAAAAACGAAAATTCTTTCCAACCAATACCATCCTGCCAGTATCCAAACTGGTGAACCTGCCTTCCGTGACTCGGCCTGAAGCCTCTACTCGGCCTGATGCCTCTACTCGGCCTGAAGCCTCTACTCGGCCTGAAGCCTCTACTCGGCCTGAAGCCTCTACTCGGCCTGATGCCTCTACTCGCCCTGAAGCCTCTACTCGGCCTGATGCCTCTACTCAGCCGGATGCCTCTCTTCAGCCTGAAGCCTCTACTCGGCCTGAAGCCTCTACTCGGCCTGAAGCCTCTACTCAGCCGGACGCCGGCATTCAGCCTGATGCCTCTACCCAGCATGATGAACTGATCCAGCCTGACGATCCTATTAGGCCAGTTGACTCGATGCCCGCTGTTGATCCAGATGATCCGGTACCTGATCCGGTGCCCGCTGTCGTGCCAATTGACTCAGAGCCCGCTGTCGTACCTGGTGACTCGGTGCCCACTGCCTTGCCAGATGACGCGGTGCCCGCTGGCGAGCCAAATGACCTGATGCCTGGTGACCCAGTGCCCGCTGTCATACCTGGTGACCTGATGCCCGCTGTCGAGCCAGACGATCCAATGCCTGGTGACCCGGTGCCCGCTGTCAAGCCAGACAATCCGGTACCTGATGACCCGGTGCCCACTGTCGTGCCTGTTGACTCGGAGCCCACTGCCTTGCCAGATGACGCGGTGCCCGCTGTCGAGCCAAATGACCTGATGCCTGGTGACCCGATGCCCGCTGTCCAGTCAGACGATCCAATGTCTGACCCAGTGCCCGCGGTCATACCAGTTGACTCGGAGCCCACTGCCTTGCCAGATGACGCGGTGCCCGCTGTCGAGCCAAATGACCTAATGCCTGGTGACCCAGTGCCCGCTGTCATAACTGGTGACCCGATGCCCGCTGTCGAGCCAGACAATCCGGTACCTGATGACCCGGTGCCCACTGTCGTGCCTGTTGACTCGGAGCCCACTGCCTTGCCAGATGACGCGGTGCCCGCTGTCGAGCCAAATGACCTGATGCCTGGTGACCCGATGCCCGCTGTCCGGCCAGACGATTCAATGTCTGCCCCAGTGCCCGCGGTCATGCCAGTTGACTCAGAGCCCACTGCCTTGCCAGATGACGCGGTGCTCGCTGTCGAGCCAAATGACTTGATGCCTGGTGACCCGATGCCCGCTGTCCAGCCAGACGATCCAATGTCTGACCCAGTGCCAGCGGTCATGCCAGTTGACTTGGAGCCCACTGTCGTGCCTGGTGACTCGGCGCCCGCCGCTCCGCCTGAGGGCCCGAGACCTGTCGCTCCACCTGGGGGTCCGGCTGAGGGCCCGAGACCTGTTGCTCCGCCTGGGGGCCCGGCGCCCGCCGCCCCGCCTGGGGGCCCGGCGCCCGCCGCGCCGCCCGGGGGCCCGGTGCCCGCTGCTCCGCCCGGGGGCCCGGTGCCTGCTGCTCCGCCCGGGGGCCCGGTGCCTGCTGCTCCGCCTGGTGGCCCACTGCCTGCTGCTTCGCCTGGTAATCCGATGTGCCTCTGCCTGGAGTCCTACTCGATGTGCCTCTGCCCGGAGTCCTGCCCGATGTGCCTCTGCCCTGAGTCCTGCCCGATGTGCCTCTGCCCTGAGTCCTGCCCGATGTGCCTCTGCCCTGAGTCCTGCCCGATGTGCCTCTGCCCTGAGTCCTGCCCGATGTGCCTCTGCCCGATGTGCCTCTGCCCGATGTGCCTCTGCCCGGAGTCCTGCCCGATGTGCCTCTGCCCGGAGTCCTGCCCGATGTGCCTCTGCCCGGAGTCCTGCCCGATGTGCCTCTGCCCGGAGTCCTGCCCGGTGTGCCTCTGCCTGGAGTCCAGCCCGGTGTGCCGCTGCCCGGAGTCCTGCCCGGTGTGCCAGTCTTTGATATCCCGCCAGTTACCAGACCCGGGCGGTGGAACATTTTACCCAGCTAGGACTGTTTGGAGCGTCCTGAGGCCGCTCCTTGAGGGGGGGGTACTGTCAGGAATGGACTGGCCAGCAATGGTGGGACTCACCTGCCTTTTGATCTGCAGTACCAGGGCTGGCCAGCGGGTGCTCCCAGCAATCAGAGACTCAACCTTTCAGCCAGCTAACACCTGGAACTGATGATACTGGTGTATTTAAGGGATGGCCAGACTTGCAGACTCTGCCTTGGTGTTGTGTTTGTCCTGGGCCCTGTATCTGTCCTGCATCCTGTATCCTGTTCCTGCTCTCTGTTCCTGTCTGATTCTCTGCTGACCCTGTTCTGATCCCTGGCTTGTGACCCTGACCATCCCTCTGCCTGACCCTCTGTACCACGCTGCTTGCTACCTGTTCTGATCCCTGGCTTGTGACCCTGACCATCCCTCTGCCTGACCCTCTGTATTACGCTGCTTGCTACCTGCTGAACCTGGCCTGTGACCCCGACCATTCTCCGCTTGCTCCCCCTGTACCTACCTGCCCTATTGATATTGACCCGGCCTGCCTGACGACGCTTGCTTGTTTGTACTGTTATCTGTGGGTGGTTGGTTTGGTTTGTTTGCACTGTATTATGTTTTAGTATTGCACTGTGTTTATGGTTGTATTGTTAGTGTTAATAAATTACATTGTTTATCACATATCTGAAGTCTGCGTTTCCCTGCGTCAGTCACACATCTCTGGTCACACCTGGGAGCCCTGACAGACGGTCTCTGCCCTAAGGGATAGTACGGGGTCCCTGACAAGATCTAGGTCAGGGATCCTGGAGGTCTCTAGGTCCTTTTATGAGGACTTGCTGGGTGAGAAGTGCCTCGACCGGACAAGGATGTTGAGCTTTTTGGAGTCTACACAGGGTCTGGACGGTAATGTTCCGCTTGCGATTTTGACTGGGGAGATTACTGCAGAAGAGGTGGTCAAAGCCATCCATAGTCTGGCCATTAAGAAGACTCCTGGGCCAGACAGCCTGACAGCCGAGTTTTTTAAAACCTTTAAGTCCAGCTTGGCGCCTCACCTCGCGGAGGTTTACAACTGCTGTCTGGATGAGGGGTCCCTCCCTCCCTCCATGAGGCAGTCTGCAGTGATTCTCTTGTCAAAGGGTAAGGATCCTTCGGCTATTGAGAATTGGCGCCCCATCAGCCTTCTCAATGTCGATAGGTTCTGGCTAAGATCTTGTTCTGGCGCCTGTCATCAGTGGCGGATGGCTTGCTTTCACGTCAGCAGCATTGCTCGGTCCAGAGCAGGAGTACCTTCACAGCAGTGTTAGATGTCCGGGAGGCCCTGGAGCGGTGTGAGGCTGAAGGATGGGGAAATTTTCTGCTGGCAGTGGATCAGGCAAAGGCCTTTGATCGTGTCAACCATGAGTACCTCTGGTGTCTCCTTGACCGGTATGGCTTGGAAGGGAGGTTTATTGGCTGGCTGAAGACGTTGTATAGGGAGGCTGAGAGCTTCATGTTGGTGAATGGCTGGGTTGGGCGACCCTTTGGGGTTGGATCCGGGGTGCGCCAGGGGTGCCCGCTGAGCCCTTTGCTCTACGCCTTTGCCATCAATCCCTTCGTCAGTAGGCTAGATGGTGGGGCGGTGAGTGGAGTGCCGGTGGGGTCCACTGGGGATCCACCCCTGAGGGTCGTGGCTTATGCTGATGACGTTTCTGTTTTCATCTCTGGGTCGGAGGAGGCGCAGGAGGTGGTCTCAGTGATGGATCAGTATGCCGAGGCATCTGGCTCCAAGGTCAACCAGGACAAATGCAAAGTTCTCTGGATGGGGAGGGAGGGTGAGAGCTTCTCACTCCCGGACACCTTCCCGGTGCCTCAACAGAGTATAAAGGTTTTAGGCATCAATTTCGGCCCTGCTGATTATAGCAAATCAAATTGGGAGGCCAAACTGTCTGGTGCCGAGGTCAAGGTGAGATGCTGGAAGGGGCGGTGGCTCTCCTTGAGGGACAGGGTTGATTTGATCAAGACTTTCCTGGTCCCCGTGTTTTTGTATGTCAGTTTTGTTTGCCTCTTGCCAGAATCGCTCTATACGAGGATCTGCAGCTGCTTCTTCCAGATGTTATGGGGGAACAGGCTGAACCTTGTCAAGCGGGACGTGACCTACTCATCCAGGCCACCTAGGTATGGTCAACCCGGTGGTTTTTTTCTCTCTGATGTTCTTGAAACATAATTTTGGTAACATGCTGGCAGAGAGACTACCTGCATGGATAGGACTGTTTTGGATCTGGTTTAGACCCTTTCTGAACAGTTGGGAGAGTGGCGGGCCAGTGAAAAGCCTGTGGGTCAAGCACGGTAAACTCCGGGCTTATGTGGCACCGTGCCTGAAGTTACTCCAGCGGTGGCATGTGACGGTGGAGAAGGTCAGATCCCTCCCTAGGAGACTCCTGGGTGAAAGGATTGTGGCGACCGCCTTCCATGCTCCGTTGGCCTTGAAAGATTGCCCAGGCCATATCATGAGGGAGGGTTTACGTTTAATAAATCAGGAGCGGATTCTCTTGAAGTTTAGGGACCAGGCCTGGCTCGCTTTCCATGGCAGGCTTTACGTGAGGGGTAATTTGAAGTACCGTCCTCCGGATGACCGTGGTTGTCCGAGGTCGGAGTGTCATGGTGAAGTGGAAACTATGGACCACTTCTTGCTTCAGTGCCCCTTTAACGTGGAAGTGTACAAAGAGGTGGATGGGGCTCTAGGTGTTTCTTTCCTGCACTGCATGACTTATGCAGAGTGGGTGTATGGAGTATTCGAAAGCCGCCAGGGTTTTGATTTGGACACTCTTGTTCTTAGTCAGTTTAGTGGTCCGATACTACACGTGGAATGCACGGTGCCAGGTATCCCTTCGGCAGAAAGTCCTCCCCGTCCAGGTGGTGGTGTGTGGCATCCTTGGTGAGGTTGGGAAGATTCAGGGTCTGGAGAAAGACAGGTGGCGGCGAAAGGCCTGGATGGAGGCGTGGAGGAACATCAGGCCTGTAGCTGCTGCTTGTTGATCTCGGGTGGTGGGGTCTGTCCCTATTTTCCTCTCCTTTCACCCCCCCTAGATTTTGTAGTTGTGGATCCTTTTTGATGGAAGGCTGCAGGCGCTGAAGATCTGGGTATGTATTCTTTTTTTTGATGTGGTGTATTTGGGTCATGAAGGCCCCTGAAGCAGTAGAATGGAAATTGTTTATTTCTTGCTAAGTTTATTGGCCATAATTGAGATGGCCGTTTCTTAACCTTTGTTTTCCCAACCTTAGTAGGGTATTTGACCCTCTTGAGGGAACCCCCTGCTTCCTCATCCTCCATAGGGGATACAGTATCACCTTCATCCTCAGATAACAAACTATATTTGTTCCCTAGGGAAACTTCTCCAACCTCAATAGAAGAGCAAGATGACGCAGATGATAGGATTGGCCTATTTCTACCACCCCCTCCTACCACTGACCATCCCTCTTCCTTAACTTCATCCTCCCTCCCAGGTCCTCCAAACCTGGAATCCTGACCTTGTTGGTCTTCCTCCCGCCCACTCCCAGTGGCCCTAGTGGCTCTTGCAGACCTCCTGGAGGGAGGGGCCAGAACATGATCTGCTATCCCAGCCCCTTTGGCAGCCTCATTGATTTTTGACACCTCTGATAGGGGTGACACATGAGGAGAGGTAGACAACACCTGGGGAGATACACTAACAGGGGAACACATTACAGCAGGGGAAGTAACAGAACCAGGAGGCTCAACCAACTCCTCTATCTCTAGAGATATTGCAGCACTTTGCCCCTCAGGGCCCAAACTTCCTCTCGCCTCCTCAACATCTATCCTCGCCAGTTCCTCCATTACCTCAGGCATGTTATGTAGTGCCTCTGGGCACCAGCTATAGGAATGACCCAGCTGCAAACAGAGGTTGCACTTGATGAGGCTGCAATCCTTGGATAGGTGACCAATCCCCTGGCACAGGGAACACTTTTGCACACTACATGTGGACGTAAAGTGTCCCTTATTTCCGCATCTATAGCAGACTTTGGGCTGGCCAGCATAAAAGATCACCAGCCTGTCTTTGCCAATGAAGGCTGACGATGGTATATGTTTTATTTGGTTCTCAATAACCTGCAGCTTCACTACTGCTGACCACCCACCCGTCCATATCCTTCTGTCATCAAGCTGCTTCCTGAGCGGACTCATCACCTCCCCAAACCGGCTCAACCATACTATAATATCCGCTGCAGGGATCGATTCGTTTCTGACCAATATGGTCACATTCTTTAATAGGGGCTGCATGGACAACACTTTGGGGATAAGCCCCTACCACCTGGGGGTACACTTCCATTCATTTTCATATCTCCAAGATCCTCTCTGATGCCCACCTCACCACCTACCCCTCACTATAATGCTACCACCTCCCTCTCACTCCCCCTCTCTGTTGGAGTCCCTCAAGGCTCTGTCCTCGGGCCCCTTCTCCATCTACACCTCCTCCCTTGGCCAACTCATACACTCTCATGGCTTCAACTACCACCTATATGCCGACGACACACAAATCTATCTCTCAACCCCCCACCTCACCCCCTCGATCTCTGCCCGAATCACACACCTGCTGAGCGACATATCAGACTGGATGTCGCTCCACTTCCTTAAACTGAACCTCTCCAAAACCGAGTTTCTTGTCTTCCACCCAGCCCGGACACCACCCCACATTGACTTCTTTGTCACATCCAACAACGCCACCATCAAACCCACCCCGCAGGCCAGAGTACTTGGTGTCATTCTGGACTCCAACCTATCCTTCCAGCCCCAAGTCCAATCTTTAACAAACTCGTGCAGACTCCACCTCTGCAACATCGCCAAAATCCGCACGTTCCTAACTCCAGAAACCACTAAACAGCTCATCCACTCCCTCATCATATCACGACTCGACTACTGCAACTCCCTCCTCACTGGCCTGCCCCGCCGCTGGCTATCCCTGCTTCAGTCGATCCTGAATACGGCTGCCAGACTCATTCACCTTTCCAACCACTCCGTCTCCGCTACTCCCCTCTGCCAATCCCTCCACTGGCTTTCGATTGCGCAACGGATCAAATTCAAAATCCTAACGCTGACGTACAAAGCTGTCCACCATACTGCCCCGAACTACATCACTGACCTAATATCCAAGTACCACCCAGCACGCACACTCCGCTCCTCACAAGACCTCCTTCTCCCTAGTTCCCTGGTCTCCTCCTCCCATGCCCGCCTCCAGGACTTCTCCAGCGTGTCACCCATCAACTGGAACTCCCTGCCCCAACCCATCAGATTATCACCTACTCTCCTCTAGGCGCACCCTGAAAACCCATCTCTTCAGGGAAGCCTACCCCACCCCCTGCTAACTTGCCGACCTCCTCCACTCTTCCTACCACTCCATCCCCCACAGCTATCTCCTCCTGTGCCACCATCCCCTCCCTCCTAGATTGTAAGCTCAAAAGAGCAGGGCCCTCAATCCCCTCATGTTTTGCATTGTATTGGTATTGTTCTGTCACATGTTCTGTCCCCGTTTGTAATGTACAGCGCTGAGCGAACTATTGGCGCTTTATAAATACTGTATAATAATAATATCTTTGCCAGAACAGATCCAAGCTTTCTGGTCTGACAAATAAGATGTCAAACCCCCCTGTCCCCAAGGGAGCAATAAAGGCAAAGATATCTACAGCTTTGAATCCCATATCCAGGATCCTATCTACCACCTTGCGTCTATTGGGGGGGCTTCTGCCTTCCCATCTCAGCTGAACAACCAACTTTATGCCTCATTATAGGAGATCCCAAAACTCCTGTCTGCACCTCTGGTGCTCTCATTCCTCCCTGACCCCCCCCCCCTCACAGCTGCAGAGTAACTCACTGCAGGTCTCACACCAGGAGCAGGGACGGGGCGGAACCAAGGGCGGGGGCGGGACCCCCCACAGGAGTCACAACAGAAGCTGAGGCATGGTTTGCTGGCACTGTGACCTGCCCTGACGTCAGAGCTGACACCGAGCCAAGAGCAGGGACCGCAGTCACACCAGCAGCTGAGACTGACATCAAGCTGGGGGGAGGGGTGGAGCCCTGAACACGGGTGAATCTAGGAGCAGGGACGGGAGCTCAGATGGGGGCGGGGCCAAGAGCAAAGACGGGACCCCACCCTGAAGCCGTCATAACAGTAGAGGCGGGGATGACAAGCACTGAGTCCGGTCCTGACACCGGAGCTGAAACCGGTTTAGAAGCTCGGGCTGTATCTACATTGGAAGCAGAGACTAACACAGAGCCTGGAGCAGGGGCAGGGCCATGCACGGAGCTATGAGCGGGGACAAAGGTACTGTCAGAGCCAGGAGCAGGGATGGAGACACAGACGGGGCGGAGCTAGCAGCAGGGATGGAGACACAGATGGGGGAGGAGCTAGCAGAAGGGATGGAGGCACAGATGGGGGCAGAGCTAGCAGCAGGGGCTGAAGCCTGAACAGGCACCATGATTGGTGCATGGGCGGGAGCCTGGACTGAAGCTGGGTCAGAGGTGGGGATCACCCTGCTCTCCAAGTTGTGCACATTAGACACAAGCAGGGGGGACACATCACTGACAGGCTTTCCTGCAGCATTAGCTTTACCACTGGGAGCCATTACTGACACTGAACGGGGAGCAGGGGCGGAGCCCTTCACAGCAACAGAGCCAGGAGCAGGGATGGAGACACAGACGGGGCGGAGCTAGCAGCAGGGACGGAGACACAGATGGGGGCAGAGCTAGCAGCAGGGACGGAAGCACAGGCTTTCCTGCAGCATTAGCTTTACCTCCAGCAGCCACACAAACATTCACATTGGCTGCAGCTGACACACTCTCCCCCTCAATGTCCATGGCTTCACTTACAGTCCTGCATTTGGCTGCTCTCTCAAACTCCGCCTCCACACTCCCCACTTTTAGTCCGGCAGCTCTCTCCTGAGCTCTGGAAATCCTCTGCAGCCTCACAAATACTGCTCTCTCCTTTCCCCTCGGTATCACCGGTCTCGGCCACTTATCTTCCTCCATTTCTGATTCTGTATCCTCAGAGGAGAAGGTAAACTGCCTGCCTTGCAGCGGGGACTCCATCTCTGTAATGAAATCCATCAGGCCAGCCTCCTCACACTCCTCCACATGTGTTTCCTAATCCGGCTTATGCTGTGCAGGTGGGTCAGACACCAGCACCTCACTCACTGCCTCTCCAGAAGTGGATCCCTCCATTGGGCAGACCGTTGCAGCCGAAGCCTCGGCTGTGGTGTCAGATGATTCTTCTGAAGACAGGACATCCCCGGGTTGGCCTCTTGCTACAGCAAACGTCTTCTCCCTTGCTTGTTTAAAGCGGTCTTCATTGCTGTATTTCTCTTTCAGCAGCCCACTTGCAGCCTTCAGGGTGGACACTCGCTCCTCCTGCAGACGGACTGCCTGCTCCAACCTCTCCAGCTCAGGCCTCATGGTCTGTCTCTTTGAGCTCCAGACCCTATTGTATGTTGATCTGTAACGCTTCAAATCCATTTTTAGCTGAGAAAGTTTTTCCTCCTCTCTAGCAATCCTTTTCACATGCGTGGCCACTCGTCCACGATACACTGTATAGGACTCACCGGCCTTGGGGCCCTCTCCCAGGTCCTCAGTAGGTGTAAGCATGAGGCCGGTACTAGGGCCCTCGGGGGGACCCCCGCCTCCAGGGTCCTGCCTGGGAACACTCATCTCTCCTGGGCTGGGAGAGGAATCCAGTCCCTGGCTCCAAAACAAGGCCTCTGGAAGTCAGACAGCAAGCCCACACACAACTCTCCACACCAAGCTCCTCCCAGGAAGTGGGCGTAAAAGAAGTTGGAAATTTTTTTATTTGTAAAAAACTTGCAACCAACATTCAAAATTTCCTTACAAAAATAGAATTTACATAAATAAACACACATACCATACTCTGGTTTTTAACTGAAACTAGCATAACAAGTTATTCCTCCAAAGAAGAAGAACACAACATCAACAAGGAAAGGAAACCGAAAGGAACATCCTTTGACCTCTACGGTCCAGAAATTCATAATGCGAAGGTACTTAGAGACTCTATGCAAACTATATGACATTATATTCAAGCAAGAAAAAGAGGCTCTCGTGACTACACAAAAAAAAAACCCATACTATAGGACATAAACTGATTACGACAAGGTTAAGAAACCTGATCTTCAGGCACTTGTGGCCTTTCATCAAAACAGTATTTCCTCAAACAAAACCTAAGGGAGTGATAGGAGATGGAAAAAAAACAGGAAAGATACCAACACCCACGATCAACAGATGGCAGCTACAGGCTTGATATTCCTCCACGCCTTTATCCAAGCCCTTCGCCGCCACCTGTCTCTCTCAAGACCCCGAATTTTCCCAACCTCACCAAGAATGTCACACACCACCACCTGGACCGGAAGGACTTTCTGCCGAAGGGAGACCTGACACCGTGCATTCCATGTGAAGTAGCGGACCACTAGACAGACTAGAAAAAGAGTGTCAAAATCATAACCAGCATGGCTTTCTAATGCTCCATACACCCACTCTGCATAAGACATGCAGTGCAAGAAGGGGATATCCAGAGCCCTTCCCACCTCTTTATACACCTCTACGTTAAAGGGGCACTGAAGCAAGAAGTGGTCCATACTCTCCACTTCACCCCCACACTCCGTCCTCGGACAACCACGGTCATCCAGAGAACGGAACTTCAAGTTCCCCCTCACATAGAGTCTGCCGTGAAACGCGAGCCAGGCCTGGTCCCTAAATTTCAAGGGTATCCGTTCCAAGTTAATCAAGCGCAAACCCTCCCTCATAATATGGCCTGGGCAATCCTTCAAGGCCAGTGGCACATGAAAAGCAGTGGCCACAATCCTCTCACCCAGGACTTTCCTAGAGAGAGACCTGACCTCCCCTGCCGTCACACACCACCGCCTAAGTAATTTCAGGCACAGGGCAGCATAAGTCGAGAGCTTACCATGTCTGACCCTCAGGCTTCTCACTGGACCACCACTCTCCCAACAGCTCAGAAAAGGACTAAACCAGGCCCGAAAAAGGCGGTCTCTCTGCAAGCATGTTACCAAAGTTATGTTTCAAGAACATCAAAGAGAAACAAACTATTGGGTTGACCATGCCTAGGCCACCCTCCCGCCTGGATAGGTAGGTCACATTCCTCTTAACAGGGTTCAGTCTGCTCCCCCATAACATCTGGAAGAAACAACTGTAGACCCTCGTATAGAGAGACTCTGGCAAGAGACAAAACTAACATATAAAAAGACGGGGACCAGGTAAGTCTTGATCAAATCGACCCTTTCCCTCAAGGAGAGCCGCCATCCTTTCCAGCATCTTACTTTGACCTCGGCATTGGTCAGCTTGGCCTCCCAATTTGACTTGCTGTAATCATCTGAGCCAAATTCAATGCCTAAAATTTTGATCCTTCTCTGAGGCTCCGGGAAGGCATCCGGAAGTGTAAAGCTCTCACCTTCCCTACCCATCCAGAAAGCTTCACTCTTATCCTGGTTGACCTTGGAGCCAGATGCCTCGGAATACCGTTCTATCACCGAGACCACCTCCTGCGCCTCTTCGGACCCAGAGATAAAGACAGAAACGTCATCAGCATAGGCCACGACCCTCCAAGGCAACCCCCCAGAAATGCCCACCGGCGCCCCGCCCAATGCCCCACCATCCAGCCTTCTCACGAAGGGGTCAATGGCAAAGACATAGAGCAAGGGACTCAGAGGACACCCCTGGCGCACCCCAGAGCCAACCTCAAAGGGACGTCCAACCCAACCATTCACCAACATGAAGCTTTTCGCCTCTTTATATAAAGTTTTAAGCCATCCAATAAACCTCCCCTCCAAGCCATACCTGTCAAGAAGATGCCAGAGGTACTCATGATCAACCCGATCGAAAGCCTTTGCCTGGTCCAATGCTAGCAGATACTTTCCACAATCATCAGCTCTGCACCGCTCCAGAACCTCCCGGACAGCTAAAACCGCTGTAAATGTGCTCCTGCCTGAACCAAACAGTGCTGCTGACCCGAGAGTAACTTGTCTGCCACTGACGACAGGCGCCAGAACAAGATCTTGGCCAGAATCTTCCTATCGACATTGAGAAGGCTAATGGGGCGCCAATTCTCAATCATCAAAGGATCCTTACCTTTTGACAGTAAGATCACAGAAGATTGTCTCATGGAGGGAGGGAGTGACCCCTCCTCCAGACAGCAGTTGAAAACCTCCGCGAGATGAGGTGCCAAGCTATTTTTAAAGGTCTTGAAAAACTCTGCCGTCAAGCCATCTGGTCCCGGTGTCTTTTTTATGGCCAGACTATCTATGGCTTTGACCACCTCTTCTACTGTGATCTCACCAGTCAAACTTGCAAGCGAAATGTTCCCCTCCAGACCTGGCGTAGTATCCAGAAAGCTCAACATCCTTGCCCGGTCGAGGTGCTTCTTCCCCAAAAGCTCCTTATAAAAAGACCTTGAGACCTCCAAGATCCCTGACCTGGATTTTGCCATGGATCCCGTACCGTCCCTCAGGCCAGTTACCGTCTTAACTGCTGCGCTTTCCCTGCAATTCTGGTAAGGGTCGGGCGAATGGTACTTCCCATAATCCCTCTCCAGAACCAGGGAAGCGAGCCGGTCGTACTGGTACTTTTTGAGAAGAAGCTTCACCTCCGAGATGGCCCCAGGATCTCCACCATTGGAGACAAGGCGGTCAAGCCTCCTCCGCAGCTGCTGGTAGGCAATATACTTATCAAGCTGTTTCTTTTTACCTATGGTCTTGAAAAACCTGCTGAACCGCACTTTAGCAAGCTCCCACCATTCTGACTTACTGTTGCAAAAATCCAGAATAGTTTCCTGAGCCTGAAATAATTCCTCAAAGGATCGTCTCACCTCCTCATCGTCCAGCAGGGCCGAATTCATTCTCCAGATACCCCTCCCCTTCAGTGGTGTATCTGAAGCATTCAAAGTCACAGTTAACATAAGGTGATCGGAGAACTCCACCGCCTGACACATAGGTGCCGAGAAGTTAGAGTCCCCCTTTAAAAAAAACCTATCTATTCTACTCTCACACTTACCTCTCCTATACGTGAAACCCGTGCTGTCCGGGCTGCGCTTAATTAAGGCATCCTCCAGACCTGCTTCCCTGACTATCTTATTCAGAAAAACGCTGTCATATCCCAGCCTGTCATTGGAGCCTTTCCTGTCCTTGGGCCTAGTAACGGTGTTAAAATCCCCTCCAAAGACAATCTGCCGGGACGTAAAAAGGAAAGGCCTAATCTTTGTGAAGAGGCATTTCCTATCCCACTTAGTCTGAGGACCATAGATATTAATGAGCCTTAGCTCTTGCCCCCTCACAAGGACATCCAGGACCAAACACCTTCCAATCTCAACCTCAATGATCCGCCGGCACGTTACCATGCCGGAAAAAAGCACCGCAACTCCGCTGTAAGGCTCAGCCGCAAGAGACTAAAAGGAAGGACCACGCCTCCATTCCCTTTTAGCCAGATGGACATCGGCCAAACTACACAACCGGGTCTCTTGCAAAAATAAAATGTCAGCTTCCATCCCACTGAGCAAAAATAAGGCTGTACTCCTAGCACTTACAGATTTTAGACTGGCAACATTAATGGTTGCCACTTTTAACGGAGAGGGAACTGCCATTAAGATAATGGAGGTGGACGTTTCTTAATCTTATCTTTCTCTGATTCAGCAGGGGGCCTAGCCCTCTTGAGAGACCCCCCAGCCTCCTCATCTTCCATGGGGGAGAGGGACCCAAAGTCCAGCTCATCCCCTGAAAGTATGTCAAACCTATTTCTCAGCTGTAAATCACCTGCCTCTAAAGAGGACACAGAGGAAGCAGGGGATAACATAACCTTACGCCTACCCCCTTTCCTACCATAGACCAGTTTACCTCCTTACCACCCTTGCCAGAGAGACCCCTACCCTGATCAGGACCCCCACCCCGATCAGGACCCCCCGACCCACCTCCAGAGGCTACAGAGCCCCTACGACGGCGTGGAAGCAAAACCGGAGGAGTGGCCACTGAGGGCCTCTGGGACCCTCCTATCCCCCTAGCTATCTCCCCACGCTTTCTACGAACCGGGGGAACAGGCACACCTCTCTCCTCCGAATCCATCCTCTCTAACTCCTCCTCAATCCCAGGCAAGTTGTGCAGTGCTTCAGGGCATTGATTATATGAGTGACCCATTCGTAAACATAGGTTGCACCTTATGAGGTTACAATCCCTCGCTACATGACCTATGTCCTGACACAGGGAGCACTTCAACACTACACAAGATGCCGCAAAATGCTCCCTGCTACCACACCTGTGACAAACCTTTGGTTGCCCCGCATAAAAGACAACCAAGCGATCTTTACCTATAAAAGCTGAAGTGGGTAAATGCTTCACTACGTTATCCTCCACGTGTAGCCTGACCGTAGCTGACCAGCCCCCCGTCCAAATGCCCCTATCATCTAGGATTTTCCTTAAGGGGGCCAACACATCACCAAAACGCCCTAACCATACTGCTATATCTGCAGACGGGATGGATTCGTTACGAACCAATATCGTCACATTTTTAACTAAAGGCTGCCTAGACACCACCTTGGGCGCAAGGTTTTCCCACCTGGGGGTCCCTCTCCACTCCCTCTCATATCTCATCCAAAAAAGATCTAAGCCTTCTGCCCTTTGGAAAGACACGTCAAATTCCCCCGTTCCCACTGGGGCTATAAAGGCAAAGATGTCTGAAGCCGTGAAGCCCATCTCAAGGATCCTATCGATCACCTCCCTCCTGCCTGGGGGGGGAGTTCCCACCAACCCACCGTATTTGCACTACATTTCTCCTTTTAGTAGGGGCAACAGATCTCCCAAGCTGAGTTATTGGTGGTCTTACCGCACCCTGCACACCCCTCAGGGCCGCGGAGTAGTTCATGACCCTGGCTGCAGAAGTTAGGTTTGCCTCTGCTCCAGCTGCCACATTACTAGCTGTAACTGACATCCGAGGAGAATCTGTGCTGCTACCAGCAGCTACCACGGTGCCAGCTGAGACCGGCACCCCCTGGAGACCCGCAACACCCCCAGACCCCACAGCCAATGCTGCGCCGACCGGGACAGAAACCCCTAGATGTGAGTCAGCACCATGCCCCCCCAACGGCAAGGAGCCAGACACAGACACCAGCTGAGGAGATGCCTCCATTTTCGCAAAGGCTCCCCTCAGCTGACAGCCGGCCGGAAATGCAGGCACAGGGAGAGCCATGACAGCTTCCACCGCCGGCAAAACACCGGTCGGAAGCGCCAATGCAGTGGGAACCACAACAGACTCCACCTGCACAATACCAGCCGGGATCACTTGTGCAGGGGGAGCCACCACAGGCTCAGACACCTGCACCGCACTGCCCGGAGCAAGCAATGCAGGAGCCGTGACAGGTGCCATCTCCAACACCGAACCAGACAGGATGGCCACCGCAGGGGGACCAGCGAGGCACCTCAGCACCGGTAAGTCACCCGCCGGGATAGCAAGTATGGGCGAGGACCCAGCTGCCTCAAAGGCTCCCCCCGGCACCACACCGGCCAGGACCGCCGATGCAGAGGGAGGTACAACTGGACCCAGCGCCTGCACAGCGCCGGCCGAAACACCCAAAGCAGGGGGGAACATGACAGCTCCTATTTCTGGCAAAACACAGGTCGGGGTATCACAAGCAGGGGGAGCCATGACAGGGTCAAAAGGTCCCGCTGGCATACTGCCGGCCAGGACCGTCAGTGCACGGGGAGCCATGACAGCTCCTGTCACCGACACACTACCGGCCGGGGCATTTACTACCGAGGGAGCCATAACATATGCAGAGTTTCCCACTGGCAAGGTACCAGCCGGGACACCCACAGGGGAAGCCACAAAAGACCTTACACCTGGCATAGTGCCAGCTGGGACTGTCACCCCCCCCAATTTCCGCAGGAGACTCCACACAATTAACGTCCCCATTATTCACAGTCTCTGCCAGAGGACAAGCTTTCTCCTGCGGCTCCACCACCATCCCCCCTGGCTCCTGCGCTCTCTTTACCAGCGAACTGGGCATTCTTTCTAGGTGCACAAACACCAACTTTCCTTTTTCCTTAGGCTTTACTGCCTTCGGGCAAAAATCCTCCTCCCCATCCTCAATATCCTCCGACGAGAAGGAGAAATCCCTGCCCCCCAATGGGAGCTCCAACTCCGATATAAATTGCAACATGCCGGCGCTTTCCTCCGGTCCCTCCAGGGATCCCCAATCCGGCCGTTCCTGCTGCTCTTGCTGCTGCTGCTGAGGTGAGATGGTTTCCGGCTCCATACTTTCCACTGCTGACACACACTCCCCAGCTTGCTGTAAGCCGCTAGACGCAGGTTCACCTGCATCCCCAAAGGAATCTGACAGGTCTCCCAAAGATCCTTTCTCACTGGTCTGCCCTCTTGCTGCTGCCAGAGACCGCTCACGGGCATGCCTATAACGATCTTCATTGCTATATTTCTCACGAAAAATCCCACTTGCTGCCTTTAGGGAGGAGACCAAACCGGCCTGCTGGCGTACTGCCAGCTCCATGGACTCCAATTCAGGACCCATCACTTGCTTCTTAGCGCTCCTGGCCCTCTCAAAGCTGGCTTTAAACCTCTTTAGGTCTCCCTTCATTCTGGTCAATTTCTCCTCCTCTCTTCCAATTCGGGCCACATGGGCCGCAACACGGCCTCGGTAAGAGGCATATGACTCATTCCTTTTGGGCCCTTTTCCCAGGTCCTCAATGGGTGGTAGGCCAGGACCGGTACTCAGTGCCTCTGGGGAAGGACCCCCACCCGGATCACAGCCGGGCTCCGCCATGGAGCAAAGGGCCCAGACCCAAAATTGAGTCCCAGGCCCAGATGAGACCTCCACAAACCTCAGAGCACTCACACACGCTGCTTCCAGTGACCACACCCACAGGAAACAGGAAAAGGAAGTTGGATGTTCCCAAAGTGCTGTATCAAAGCACATTAATAGAAAGTTATGTGGAAGGGAAAACTGTGGAAGAAAAAGGTGCACAAGCAGCAGGGATGACCGCAGCCTGGAGAGGATTGTCAGGAAAAGGCCATTCAAAAGTGTTGGGGACTTTCACAAGGAGTGGACTGAGGCTGGAGTCAGTGCATTAAGAGCCACCACACACAGACGGATCCTGGACATGGTCTTCAAATGTTGTATTCCTCTTGTCAAGCTGCCCCTGAACAACAAACAATGTCAGAAGCGTCTTACCTGGGCTGAAGAAAAACAGACCTGGTCTGTTGCTCAGTGGTCCAAAGTCCTCTTTTCTGATGAGAGCAACTCTTGCATCTCATTTAGAAACCAAGGGCTCAGAGTATGGAGGAAAAATGGAGAGGCACACACTGCAAGATGCTTGAAGTCGAGTGTGAAGTTTCCACAGTCTGTGTTGATTTAGGGAGCCATGTCATCTGCTGGTGTTGGTCCACTGTGCTTCATTAAGTCAGGGTCAATGCAGCCGTCTACCAGGAGATTTTGGAGCACTTCATGCTTCCTTCCGCAGATGAGCTTTATGTGGATGCTGACTTCATTTTCCAGCAGGACTTGGCACCTGCCCACACTGCCAAAAGCACCAAAACCTGGTTCAATGACCGTGGGATTACGGTGCTTGATTGGCCAGCAAACTCGCCTGACCTGAACCCCATAGAGAATCTATGGGGCATTGCCAAGAGAAAGATGAGAGACGTGAGACCGAACAATGCAGAAGAGCTGAAGGCCGCTATTGAAGCATCCTGGTCTTCCATAACACCTCAGCAGTGCCACAGGCTGATAGCTTCCATGCCATGCTGCATTGAGGCAGTAATTGCTGCAAAAGGGGCCCAAACCAAGTACTGAGTACATATGCATGCTTATACTTTTCAGAGGCCCGATATTGTTCTATGTACAATCCTTGTTTTATTGATTGCATGTAATATTCTAAATTTCTGAGATTGTGGATTTGGGGTTTTTATGAGCTGTAAGCCATAATCATCACAATTATGACAAATCACCGCTTGAACTATCTTGCTTTGCATGTAATGAGTCTCTCTCATATATTAGTTTCACCTTTTAAGTTGCATTACTGAAATAAATGAACTTTTGCACGATATTCTAATTTTTTCGAGTTTCACCTGTAGGTGCTGCAGAAAACTGATGACATGATTAAGGTGTGATTGTGAAGAGTGGGAAATTTTTCTCTGGGAAACTTATAAAAGTCCAGAAAAGAGACACTGTAAACTTTTTCTTTGGCCACACTTGTTCACTAAAATGTAAATGCTTTTTTACAAAAAAATGAAAAAAAGAAAATTAACATTTTTAAGTATGTTTACGATTTTGTGTTGGGCTTCATTCATACTGTCTTGTAATGCTGTAACAAAAATTATTGAAGCTGGCCATAGACAGTTTGAATCGATCAACTTGAGCACAACCAGCCTGCTGGATTTTACATGCGATTATTGCTAGAGGCTGTTATAGGTGTTTGCAATAATCACTGTTTTCTCCCAACAGGGATGGACACACACACATGGATTTCCCAGTCAACACTGACCAGTGGATGCAGAAAATAAATTTGCTCCAACTATGGCCAGCCTTAGGTATGCATATTAGTTAATATTGTTAAGTTGGCCTACGCATCTAGACAACAATGCTCTCAGGTCATTCAAGGGCTCATTTGATTGCAATAAAATGTTCAAACCTAATTTCTGATCGGCAACTAGGTGGTTGATTTAGTAAAAGAGTAAGACCTGTTTACAGTACATGTTGGAAAATAAGGTGAACTAATGTTAACCTTCACTTGGCAAAGTGAACATTCGTTACTAAATGAACAGTCTCTACTCCTCTTAGTATATAAATCCCAGTGTCTGTGTACGTCAATTCTCCCCTAATTGCACTGCTGATGCTGATAAATAAAAAGTAAGATTACTGGAACAGTTAAGGCCTGTGTCTTCTGTAAGAGATCGAGTGGCTCTCAATTATCTTTTCTGTGGCAGCAATTTACAGGGTTGTAACGCAGCAAATTAAAGCCATTAATTGGCAGGGAGAGAATGTTGAAAAGTAAATCGGTTTAAATTGACTGAGATGTAATTTGTCTGTCACTGCAGACACAGAAGAGAGAAGACTATACCACTTTGAAAGTCAGACATCATGATTGCACTGACAAAACTAGGAAGATATGTTCTCAAGGTCATTGTATACAGTGCTCTGTGGGGTAAGTATTATTTACCTTGTCTTTGTTTATTATGGGTTTTAAATTCACCTGTAGCCAGACAATATAAGACTATATACAAAGACAGATGTGGATACCATTTACAAGTAATTAGACACTTTAATTTAACCCTATACTGTAGCTACATAGTTAATCACCTTGTTCAGCCAAAAGAAACCAAATAAATAGGAAACCTCCATACACACAATCCTACACCTGCAGGTGATCCAATGGAAGGCAAACAAAGCTGTCAAAGTTAGCCTGCAGCCTCTTGATTGTTTTCTCTTACCTCCTTGCTGTTCTTTCACATGTGTGTTTCTCTGTGCTCACCTATGGGCATCGTCTGCTATTCCCTGGGTTTTATGTGCTTCCCTTTCATTACTTCCTGGCCCGCCTCCGAGCTGGCTTGTCTATTTAAGACATGCTCAGTCTGTCTCACTTTGCTTGAGCAACTTTGTTGTCTGAGCTCCCCTGTGGTCCTCTGAGAATCTGTTCAAGTATTTCTGTGTGCCGACCCCGGCTTGTCCCTGACATTCCTCCTATATTGTCTATCCATGTACCGACTATCGACCTCCAACCTGGGTCTTCTCCACCAGAAGGTAAAGTTTACCCTCTCTCCCTTCCTGCGACTCAAGCCATGTCCAAATACGCCCAGGAGAATCTGCAGAAAGGTTTTATCCATATGTCCAATTCTCCTGCTGGGGCTGGCTTCTTCTTTGTGGAGAAAAAAGATGGTTCGCTACGACCCTGCATTGATTATAGAGGTCTCAATGCTATCACCGTTAAGAATCGGTAAACCTTACCTCTGATTTCCGAACTCTTGACAGACTCTGAGATGCTCGAATTTTCACTAAGCTAGCTCTCCGTGGAGCATACAATCTGGTTAGAATCTGTGAGGGTGATGAGTGGAAGACAGCTTTCAATACCAGAGACGGGCATTTTGAATATCTTGTGATGCCCTTCGGCTTGTGTAATGCTCCAGCCGTTTTCCAGAACTTTGTTAATGGCATTTTTTCTAATCTGCTGTATGTTTGTCATTGTCTATCTGGGTGATATACTCATACTAGTTTTTTCTCCAGATTTAGAAACTCATCGTCAGCACGTGAGTACTGTTCTCCTACATCTTCGGAACCACCGCCTGTATGCTAAGTTGGAGAAGTGTCTCTTTGAACAAACCCAGGTTCCTTTTCTAGGCTACATAGTCATGGATAAAGGGCTGCTTATGGATCCTGCCAAACTCCAAGCCATTTCCAATTGGCCTCAGCCCTCTGGGTTGAAATCCACACAGCGCTTCTTGGGATTCACTAACTTCTATCGCCAGTTAATTCCTAACTATTCTTCGCTGGTGGCCCCAATCACTTCTTTGACTCGAAAGGGTTCCAACGCCAGAACCTGGCCTTCTGAGGCAGTCGACGCATTCCACAGACTAAAATCCACTTTTCTGTCTGCATCGATTCTGATACGTCCAGACATTTTTCAGCCTTTTTTCTTGGAGGTAGACGCTTCTTCTTTGGGAGTGGGGGCTGTCCTGCTCCAAATGCATGATGGTAAACTCTGTCCTTGTGCCTTCTTTAAGAAATTTTCGGATGCTGAAAAGAATTACACTATCGGTGATCGGGAATTGCTGGTGATAAAGCTGGCACTGCAGGAATGGCGACATCTGCTGGAGGGATCCCCACATCACATTCTGGTTTACACTGATCATAAGAACCTCCAGTATCTCCAGTCTGCCCGACATTTGAATCCCAGACAAGCACGATGGGCTCTCTTCTTTGCCAGATTTAATTTTAACGTTACCTTCCGGCCCGGTTCCAAAAATGCCCGTGCGGATGCCTTGTCTAGATCATTTGACAGTGCTGATTCTGAATGTCATATTGAATCAGAACCTATCATTTCTGCCAATCAGATCCTAGCCACCAGTCATCCTAGCCACCACTCATCCTAGCCACCACTCATCTTCAGCCTAAACGCATCCCACCCGGAAAGACCTTTGTGGTCCCCGCCCTTCGTCCCAAGCTACTCAAATGGGCACACGACTCTAAACTTTCTGGACATCCTGGGTTACAACGCACCTGTTCCTTCCTGCAGCGTCATTACTGGTGGCCCTCACTGCGAAAGGATGTTGAAGAATATGTCCAGGCTTGCGCCATTTGTGTACAATCTAAGTCCTCCACATCTGCTCCATCAGGTCTCCTTTTACCTCTACTGGTTCCAGATGAGCCTTGGCGTTGCATTTCCATGGACTTTATTTCCAAACTACCCCCTTCTGCTGGTTCCACTGTTATCTGGGTGGTTGTGGACAGGTTTTCTAAAAAGTGCCACCTAACTCCACTTCCGGGACTTCCTTCGGCCGTCACCTTGGCCTCCACCTTCATTAAGGAGATCTTCCGTCTTCACGGTATGCCCTCTCAAATCTTTTCGGATAGAGGGGTTCAATTTACAGCTCGCTTCTGGAGGGCTCTAGCCACGTCCTTCGGAGTCAAGTTGGACTTCTCTTCAGCCTTCCATCCGCAGTCTAATGGCCAAACCGAAAGGGTCAACCAAAAGGTGAAACGCTATATTCGTGCCTTCATTTCGGCCCATCAGGATGATTGGGTAGACCTTCTACCATGGGCTGAGTTTGCCCTTAATAGCCATGCCAGTGCCAGTACTGGTGAGTCCCCCTTTTTCACGGTGTATGGTCATCATCCTTCGGTGCCATTTCCTGTTCCAATTTCCTCTACGGTTCCCGTGGCTGCAGATAAACAAAGATCCTTCAATTCCATCTGGGCAGAGGTTTCCAAGAATTTACATCTGGCAGCTTCCAAGTATAAAACGGCTGCAGATCGTCATCGCCGTGTAAGTCCCAAATTCCTCCCTGGTGACAAGGCTTGGCTCTCTACCAAGAATATCCGTCTACGAGTACCCTCTATAAAATTTGCTCCTCGTTTCATTGGTCCATTTACCATTCTCTGCCAGGTCAATCCCGTTGCTTTCAAACTTCGCCACCCTTCACATCTGAGAATCCCTAATGTTTTCCATGTTTCTCTTCTGAGACCCTATATTATCAACAGGTTTTCCCATCCTCATCGTCATCCTTCCCCAATAGCGAGTACTTCGGATAAGTATGAAGTCAAGCAAATCTTGGATTCTAAGTTCATCAGAGGGAAGCTTTTGTATCTTATTGACTGGAAGGGATATGGTCCTGAGGAGAGGTGTTGGATTCTTTCTGCTGATGTTTCTGCTCCCCGTCTGGTGGAATTTTTTCATCAGAAGTTTCCCCTTAAGCCTGGCCCTAAAAAAGTGGGGAGACCTCGTAAGGGGGGGGGGGGTACTGTCACAAGTTAGCCTGCAGCCTCTTGTTTGTTTTGTCTTACCTCCTTGCTGTTCTTTCACATGTGTGTTTCTCTGTGCTCACCTATGGGCATCGTCTGCTATTCCCTGGGTTTTATGTGCTTCCCTTTCATCACTTCCTGGCCCGCCTCCTATCTGGCTTGTCTATTTAAGACATGCTCAGTCTGTCTCACTTTGCCTGAGCAACGTTGTTGTCTGAGCTCCCGTGTTCCTCTGAGAATTCGTTCAAGTATTTCTGTGTACCGACCCCGGCTTGTCCCTGACATTCCTCTTATATTGTCTATCCGTGTACTGACCCCGGCTTCGTTCCTGACATCACTTGTCTTCCGTCTGTCCTGACCTCGGTGTCAGGGCTCCGGGTATGACCAGAGGTGTGTGGACCGACACAGGGAAACACAGACTTCAGGTATAGCGTGTAAAACAATATAATTTATTAAAGGCAACACAAACATAAACGCAGTGCAACAAACCAAACCCAAAACTAACACAAATACATACAACAAGGTGCAACAAACCCGAACCTTAACTGATATATATATAAATATGGAGAACAACGTAGTCAGGTGGGCAGGGTCGGTAGCTAAAGGGCAGACAACGTAAAAGGAGTAGGCAGAACATTGGTCAGGAGTAGCCGATGTCAGTGCAGGCAGAGTTCAAGCAGAGTCAGGATCGAGCAGAGTAAGGATCAGGCAGGAAGCAGACAGGATGCAGGTACAGGGGCTCATGGGCACAATACACCAAGGCCCTGACTGCAGGCCTGGCCATTCCTTAAATACACCTCCTGCAATCAGCCTCAGGTGATGGCTTGATTGCAGGAGTGAGCTTCTGGCTGCTGAGAGCACCCACTGGCCAGCCCTGGTACTGCAGCCCACAAGGCAGGTGAGTCCCACCACCATTGGCGAGTCCATTCCTGACAGTACCCCCCCTCAAGGAGCAGCCTCAGGACGCTCCAAACAGTCCGTAATGACACATCGGGCTGGGCAGCAGGCCGAGGCACATCGGGCTGGGCAGCAGGCCAAGGCACATCAGGCTGGGCAGCAGGCCAAGGGACATCAGGCTGGGCAGCAGGCCGAGGCACATCAGGCGGAGCAGCCGTCACCAGGCCTTTAGGCGGAGCAGCGGGCACCGGGCCATCAGGCGGAGCAGCGGGCACCGGGCCATCAGGTGAGGCAGCGGGCACCGAGTCATCTGGCAGGACAGCGGGCACCGGGTCACCAAGCTCGGCAGTGGGCACCGAGTCATCTGGCACGACAGCGGGCACCAGGTCATCTGGCACGACAGCGGGTACCGAGTCATTTGGCAGAATAGTGGGCACCGAGTCATCTGGCAGAATAGCGGGCACTGGGTCACCAAGCTCGACAGCGGACACTGAGTCACCAAGCTCGACAGCGAGCACCGAGTCATCTGGCAGGACAGCGGGCACCGAGTCATCAGATAGAACAGACAAGACAGCGGACACCGGGGCGCCAGGCTGGACTGTGGGCACCGGGGCGCCAGGCTGGATCGGGTCTTTATGTTGGATCGGGTCATCAGGCTCGATCGGGTCATCAGGTTGGATCGGGTCATCCGGCTGGATCGGGTCATCAGGCTGGATCGGATCATCAGGCTGGATCAGGTCATCAGGCTGGATCAGGTCATCAGGCCGGGTAGGATCATCAGGCCGGGTAGGATCATCAGGCTGGGTAACGTACACTGGGTCGTCAGGCATCCGGGCATCAGGCTGAACAGCGGGCACCGGGGCACCAGACTGGATAACAGAAGGCAGGTTCTCAGACAGCAGGCTGACAGGTTTGGATACTGGCAGGATGGTACTGGTTGGAAAGAATTTTCGCTTCTTCTTGGTTTTAGTTACTGGAGCACTGTATGTAAACGCAGGTCTGTAAACGGAGGGATCAGCTTCTACAGATGAGTTCTTTACAGGGTTAAAGGCAGGATAGGTGCAACGAGTGGCAACAGGGGACTGACATGTGGTAGATAGCAGGGTATACTGGACTGTCACTGGGGGTGCTGTGGGAAATGGAGGAAGAGAGCTTTGAGCAGAGGAATGATTAGAAGCAGGACTGGGTTGTTGCAAGCTGACTGAGGCTGGGTGTAACAAATCTGACCATGACTATAGTACTGGTTGAACAATCCACTAGCACCTGTTGTGAACATGCTGAATAATGCTCCAAGAAGTAATCCGCATCATCCTCCAATAACCATACAAGTGACTCTACTTGGTCTGCACTAAATGGCGATAAAAAGTCATCCCTGCTTTCAGGGGTACTAGATGAAGCCAACTCCGTACAAGCCTGAATCAATGGTTGCACCACAGAGAACTCCGTGCCCTGATCTACTAGGAAATGAGCAATCCGTATGCATTCTAGCAGCTGATCCCTGGCATACTTCTTCAGAGTGTGATAGGCATAATCTCTGTCATCTAAGCCTAGCAGAGACAAATAAACAACCTCCTCAGGATGCATCCTTCACAACAACAAGCCAAGATGGCTTCCCTGTGCAGCCACTTCTGGTCAGGACTGGCCTTGGTGTAATGTCAGGGCTCCGGGTATGACCAGAGGTGTGTAGACCGACACAGGGAAACACAGACTTCAGGTATAGCATGTAAAACAATATAATTTATTAAAGGCAACACAAACATAAACGCAGTGCAACAAACCAAACCCAAAACTAACACAAATACGTACAACAAGGTGCAACAAACCCGAACCTTAACTGATATATATAAATATGAAGAACAACGTAGTCAGGCGGGCCGGGTCGGTAGCTAACGGGCAGACAAGGTACAAGGAGTAGGCAGAATATTGGTCAGGAGTAGCCGAGGTCGGTGCAGGCAGAGTTCAAGCAGAGTCAGGATCAAGCAGAGTCAGGATCAGGCAGGAAGCAGACAGGATGCAGGTCATGGGAACAATACACCAAAGCCCTGACTGCAGGCCTGGCCATTCCTTAAATACACCTCCTGTAATCAGCCTCAGGTGATGGCTTGATTGCAGGAGTGAGCGTCTGGCTGCCGAGAGCACCCACTGGCCAGCCCTGATACTGCAGCCCACAAGGCAGGTGAGTCCCACCACCATTGGCAAATCCATTCCTGACACTCGGCTTGTCTACTGGATCTCCTGAGTCTACTCCCATTGTACCCTGCTCCTGCTAGCGGTCTCTTCTACCTCAGCTGGGTGTACCTGGGGGCCGCGACCTGGTTCCAGCCTGCTCCAAGTCCATCCCCACCATCAGGGGTTCTGGTGAACAAGCAGGCTGGGGCTTAGACTCTGCGCCTTGGGGAACCCCAAGCTGTGGATTAAGAGCTCACTACCACAGGTGCTGACCAAAGCCATATAAAGCATGGTCTAATTTGCTCCAATGGTGGAAAGGTCCTTCTGGACACCTCTCAATCAGATATTCCCTGGATCAACAATCTCTGGTGTTATTGACCATAAATATTAATATTCAGTTATATGTTGTGCATTTATGAATACATCCAGATTTTCAAAGCTGAGCTAGCCAGAACTAGCATTAAGGAAGCCTATTTCACATTTTCACAGCTCTTACTGTGAAGAAGCCTTTCCATATGTGGAGGTTAAATCTGTTTTCATTCAGATGTAAACAGTTGCCCCTTGTCTTCTGTAATGATCTGAAAATGATTAACTCTACACCAAGTTCACTATTTGGGTCACCTATCTATTTATGCATGTTGATCATATCCTCACCTCAAGAGGGAATAAATTCTGTTCAGCTAATCTTTCTTCATAGCTAAGTTCCTCCATGGCTCTTTCAGTTTAGTTGCCCTTCTCTGCACTTTCTCCAGTTCCCCAATATCCTTGTTGTGAACTGGTACCCAAAACTGAACTGCATATTCCAGATGAATTCTTACTAATGATTTGTAGAGGGATAACATGATGTTTCGCTCTCTGGAGTATATACCTCTTAATACAAAGTATTTTGTGTGCTTTAGAAATCTCAGTTTGGCATTGCATGCTATCATTAAAGCAGGATATACATTGTGAGTTTTTTGTTCAACCAGTAGGTTGAACAAAAAAAATACAAAGACACACAGGTCCCTGCATAAACATAAACAACGTTGATGCATGGATCTCCCTCCGCTGTCCTCCTCCCTGTCAGAATACACAGATCAGTGCTGCAGCTGCAAGTGCTGATCGAATGCTGGTTTCCCAGCAGGGCAATTTGACAGAAGTAGGTCAGTAGACTGGTTTGAGTTGAACTGAAAGCAGTACACACATGCTGAACTCATGTTCAGATCTAGGGGTTGGGCTACGCTTTCCCAGATTCCAGTTGCGTACCCCCCCAAAGCTTCCCACTCGCGAGTCACAACCTCCCTCCTCACCTGAGGGCCATCCCCCATTCCTGCACTTTACTTGTACAGTGAGTGTCACATACCTGATAGAAGTCTGAATTGATGAGGTCAGCCTCTCTTGTATCTCAAGCCCAGGCCTCACTGAAGGTGGAACAGATGGTGCTGATGGACAGAAGAAACACAAGAGTGCCTGCAGATGTTGATTGCAGAACTTGTGGCTGAAGGTGTAACCTCGGTAAATCAAGCAGGGCATCCGGTCAGGAACAGAGCCAGCTGAGGTTAAGGAAGCACTCCACTGGAACTGCAAGATCTGGGTGCATTGCTTGCCGGAACTTCTGATAAGCGTGAGGCAGGAACACACTGTGACAACTGGAGCTGATATAATAGATAGTCAGGAAAAGCACTTGACAGGACTATAGAGCCAAACTGGAGCCAGAAGCGTTGCCAGATTAATAGCCAGGGTCAGCATAAAGCAGGTGATGAGGTACCGGAACATTAGACAGGGACAAAGTAAGGAGGAAGCCAGGATCAGAAATCAATGAGCAGAAGAATAAATAGAATCCAAGAGCAGGTCAATGGCAACACACAGGATACAGCAGGACACAGAGAATTAGCTGAAGACCAGTCAGCACTGATAGAGAGTAAGAGCCTCCTTTAAATAGTCCATCTGGCGCCAGAAACTGTGGGCACGCTCCTGCGTATGTGCACCTGTGTGCACGCATTCATTCACGCATGCGTGAGCCTACGCTCATTTTTATTAGCAAAGTGCCAGAGCTCATTTCTATACGCGATGTTTCCATGCGTCAGTTGCCGTACAGGCATTCCCTTACAGTGAGTATAGGCACCAAGATATACTCCTTGGTTCTTCCCCACAAACCACTAACCAGTTACTCACCGTGCAGGTCGTAGCTGAGTGAAAGAGAATCGAATTTCAGTCCTGTGCTGTGTGGGGAAGAGCCGAGGAGAAGATCTTGCTGCCTGTGCTCAGATTGTGCATGTACAAGGGAGCTATGCTGAATGCCCTGCCATCAGTTACCCTGTTCTTATCTCTTTCCAGCGGTGACCCCTATCCTCTATGCTTTCAGCGATGACCCCTGTCCTCTCTCCTTCCAGCGGTGCTCCATCCTTCCAGCGGTGACCCCTATCCTCTCTCCTTCCAGCAGTGACTCCTGCTCTCTCTCCTTCCAGCGGCGACCCCTGTCTTCTTCCTTCCAGTGGTTACCCCTGTCTTCTATCCTTCCAGCGATGATCCCTGTCCTATATCCTATCAGCAGTGACCCCTGTCCTCTTTTTTTCCTTTCAGAGCAACCCCTTCCCTCTCTCCTGCCAGTGTTGACCCCTGTCTTCTAGCCTTTCAGCGGTGACCCCTGTCCTTTGCACTGCCAGGGTTTGCCCTGTCCTCCGCCCTGCCAGCATTAACCCCTGTTTTCTGCCCTACTGATTCCCAGTACACTGCTTTACCGATTCCTGTGTACTCCTCTGCTGACCCACTATACACTGCCCTGCTGACCCCTATATGCTATTCTAAAAATGAATAGCCCCAGTACACTGGCCTAGAAACTGCTGATCCTATCCTCTGCCCTGCTTACCTCTCATCCTCTGCCCTCCTGACATTTTTTACTGCAGCCCCACATCAGACAGGCTAGAACCAGCCTTGGCCAAAATTCAGCCGTTTCCTACTAAACTGATCAATTTATGATATGTGTAAACCCTCTTTAAATCTATAATCCAACAGAACACCCAGGTCCTTCTTTACCATTGACTTCCTCATTTGTTCTCCTTCTAAAATCTATCCTTATTCTCCAAAAATAACCCATATACATCCACTGCATAAAATACTTGTAATTTAATAATTTCTTATGGTGTTTTTCTGCCTCTTTGTAATGTCCTCCATGAGCACCTGTTATTTCCTGTTATTTATGGTCATGTACACTGCTCCTAGCACACTATAAATCCCCTGGTCCATCTTGGGAGCAAGCAAGAGAGGGTGACTGTACCTACATACAGTGGGACCATGGAGAACGAATATAGCTACCCTCTAATCACAGCAACAAAAACCATATATACTTTCTATTTTGTGTACCTACAGTTGTGAGAAAAAGAATGTACACCCCATGGAAATTATTGACTCTTTCAACATATTTGAACAGGCAAACACTGTATTTTTATTCAAATAGTGAATATACTATACTACTAGTGATATACTTGAACACATGAAGCATAAAATTGAAATTGTGCATTCATTGCCATGGTCTAAAACTAAATGAACAAAAATGCAGATCTTGCACGAGGAGAAGTAAAGTACACCCCACCTATAACATGACTTCAAATCCTTGATATTAGAATCGGGTGTTGCAGATTAGGTGCCAAGGATTGGAATCTCCCGAGAGAGCATGCAGATGGAACCTGTCTTATTTAACCCTTAGTTATCTACCATCTGGTGTTCTCTTTACTAATGATATGTGTGGTGTCATCATGCCAAGATCAACAGAACTCTCTTTCTTTAGAAAGAAAGTTAAAAATGTCTATGAACCTGGCAATTGATTTAAAATGATTGCTAGATGATCTGAAATGAAAAATATTCTGCAAGCGGCATAGATTCCAAACAACTACTTATTTGTCCAGGACTGATTGACCCAGCAAGCTCAACCCAAGACTGGTTGACCCAGCAAGTTCAACCCAAGAGCTGATGGATTGATGTTAAAAGAGGTTGTTAGCTAACTCTTGCTACAGTTGGGGTCAAAGTACATGCATCTACAATCAGAAATAGATTGCACCAATGCATGATAGGTGTGTTCATTTTTTTAAAGAACATTAGAGCAAGATTAGAGTTTGTAATTGAAAATATAAGCATAGACCAGACAAAGACAATGTGCTGAAGTTAGGTTTAAGCAGCCTATAAATGACTCGAATATGAAATGAAAATTGCTTGATTCCCCCACCAACACAGTCAGCTTTGATGGGGAATGTCTCTTTCAGCACTATTGTGTTCCGGGGGGGGGGGGGAGATGGGTTTCCGAACACAATGATTACTATGAACGGCTATAGCCAATGACAGTAATCGAATGTAAAAAATCCAACAGTCTGGCTGTACCCAAATCGATTGATGGATGGCTACAATCAGCTTGTCCATACATGGATTGAATCTCGGCCAATTCCTGCTGAACTGGCCAAATTGCTATCCATGTAAGGTCAAATTAAGTTGTTTGGTCACAGTAAAAGTAAAATCCTGCTGTTCCAGTTGTACTTTATTGGGTAGCACACACAATTGCACATCAACAGCAGTTCATAAGATGAAAATAAATGACTGGTGAATTACCAGAGAAGATATGTCATATACTGTATGTCAGGGTCCTGTCCACGACAGACGTTCTGGAAGATCTGGCATTTATGCCAGTACTCTGCATGGCCGCAGAAGCATGCATCAGCCTCAGTTTGGTGCCATACGGCCTTTATAAGGAGGCTCATCACTTCCTCAAGTTCCTGGATGATCTCTAGCTCCCCATACCTTGTTCCTGTTTCCTGTGCTATTGTGACCTATGATTTCCTGATACCGACTCGGCTTGCTCTTGGACCTGTCTACTCTGCTTAATCCCTGATCTGACCTCGGCTTGGCTAACGGATACTCTCTCTCTTGCTCCTCTGTGTAAGACCTCGGCTATCCCATCTGACTATGTCTGCTCTGATTCCCACCTGGTACCTAACCTTGGCTTGAACCGGCTATTCAGTAATCCTCTATTCCCGGAAGGGCTTGCATACCTCACACAGGCGCCACCTGTCTGCAGACCTCATCTCCGTGCATCAGCTGTGCTCCTGGGTGGACCACCAACAAGCACTCCTACAGGCGAACTGTGCCACTTTGGGCCTGACTCCTGCTGTCCCACTCTCAGGGGAGTTTAGAACTCAGCCGCAAGGGAAGCCCTCTCTTCATTGGCCTCCATCACCAGGTACGTGATACTGTATGTTATCTCTTTCAGCATATGTAAGAAAAAATGCGTTGGTTGGACAACAAGGTGACTGTGCCATCGTGTGAAGGATCACATCCACAATATCAGGACACAAAAGAATACCAATGTAGCAAAACATGTCATATGTAGCGCCCTCTGATGTACATAGGTTGTAGTGTACTTGGAGTCTTGTTAGAAGCTTGGATGTGAGTCAGTGGGTTTACTTTAGCTTAGGTTGGAGGGCTCTACCGGTCAGGCCTCTGGTACCTCCCCCTGGTTCTAGAAACTTGGAGAAGTTTCTAGAAGCCAGTGGCTGGAGACCGGAAGGTGCTGGTCTGCATTTTTATAGGAATCTGGTCAATCCCCAGGCAGGAGGCCTGGTCCATAAATATGAGCGAGCCTGGCCAGCGGGGGAATCAGGTGAAAGATGGAGTGCCGAAGAGTGCAGCTGTGTAGCCTGGGAGTGGACCCTGGAAAAGGGAGGTCCTGCCTCCAGGCTGGAGATCAGAAGAATGTTAGAACAAAGTTGACAGAGGGAGCTCTACTGTGGAAGGACTGCCTGCTAGCCTGGAAAGAAATTAGCTTAGGGAAAGGCCTGAAAGCAGTTTACCCAAAGCTACAGGACACAATGACAGCGTAAGTACCTCTACACCCTCAGGGCCTACAAGGGAGAGGGCTGCTATGTGCCATACCCAACCAGTTCTCCCTGGGACAGTGCTGCAAATCTGTTCTAGAATCCCTTGCTCTGAGATCATCTGTAAGACAGGCAGCTTTTTCTAGCTGGGGTCTGAAGAGGTTCATATAAAGAGGGGACCATGTGCTCCTTCCAGAGACTGTATTATTGATCCATTAAGAGGGAGGGAGTAGAAAGTCCAGGATCCATCCTCTTTGTACAGCATGTATTTTTGCAAGTCAAGTTGGGCATCCCATATGCCAATAGACCCTATCCAAGTTGTTAAAAAAAAAAAAAAAAAAAAATAGAAGTTGAAAAAATACACGTTGAAATAGGGGGACACAAAACCAACAGCTCTCAAGGGGGTAGCGCTACACATAGAACAACACAAATCCAGCGTAGAGTCATTTAGAGTACAGATTATAGGAAGGATTATAGGATTGTCTTGTTAGGGGAGGACTAGTGAGCTGGCGGGAAGTATTTTGGATCTTCAGATTGAATACTTGATTCCCTAAGAAGATGAATTTTGAATGGAATGGGACATGGGACTTCAGAGTAGACCTGGATTTCTATCCAGCAGTGGGAGTTTCCTTTTCTTCTTTTCCAATTTTCTTGTCTTTTTTTCTTTCCTTTTTCCCCATCTACATTCACTTCAGCTTCAAGCCTTTGCTCCTCTTGTCCTTTTTGGGGTCCTCTTGATTTTCACACATAAGCTGTAAGGTTCTGCTTTATTATCTCTTCTTTGTCCTGCAAACACGTTTTCTGTACATGCCTTTCCGTAAATGCCTTTTTTTTTAAGTTTTAATATATATTTATGCTAAATAAAATGTTGGCTTGTAATTTTAAAGAAATGGGGGATTTTTGTATTGAGGAACTTTTGCAAATTGTGTTGTTTTTAATGATTGTATGTATGCATTAACCACCTCCTGTCTAACGTTTATATAAAAATTCATACAGCCTTGATCCTGGTACCATCAGCTGGTACCAACGGCTGTCTTGTAACAGTGATTCAGTTAGCTTTACATATGCCTAATCATTTTTACAGTGCTTTGACGGACCACTCCTACTATCGTTGCCTGCAGTGGTTGCCGGGCTCTCCCCACCATGGTAAACAGTCGGGATAGCTGCCTACAAAAGAGATAGAGGAACATCCATTTTCCCATCTCCTCTGTGATAAATGAACCTGGAAGAAACTATTTTTTTACTTCAGAAACCAGAGCAGTTAGAGCCAAGGAAGCAGGTTACCAAGCACAATCTGTGCTTGGTTAGCTATTTTAAAGGGCAAAGGATACATCAGGGGTCTAATGGACTCCTGATGTTTCCAAATATAGTACCTGTCAACTGGCCAATGCTATCACAAGAGGGCATGTTTGCCCACGTGTGATAGCAATAAAGGTAAAAAATAGCTGTAAAAAATACAAATAAAATAATAATGATAAAAAAAATATAAACGGATTCCCGCCCTCCTGTGCTTGCACACAAATGCAAACTTGCATATAGGTGATTGCTGTGATTCTAGTGCCATAGCTCACATTTAGCTCTAAGCTGATAATCTGTAAAGGCTTTTATAGCATTGCCCAGGGGGTGCAGGTTTACTCACTCAGTTCTTCTCCTGTCGGTGGCTGCTACCAGGCCTTCTACCTGGACCTGTCCTTCCCTGCCACACAGGTGGTCCTTTCTCAGGGGGCTGTTGAGGTCCCAAGCTTTCCTCCTGCTCTCCATCCTCACTTTCTTATCTTCCACCTGAACTCTCCTCCCAACTCTCTTGCTGCTGAGCAGGCTCAGTTACTCTTAACAAGCTGTCCTGGCCCCATGATAAGGCTCCTGTTGGGGACTGGCCAGGATCCTCTAAGAGTACAGAACAGCTTCTACCACTGCTTCTAGATCATTCTCCAAAGTTCTAGAGCAGGGGGAAATCCCAGAGAGCTGGTATGAGACAGCCTATTAGCTCTGAGCTAAATTTGACCTACCTGTTTTTACACCCAGTCTGCTACTCAGCCTCTATCTAACAATTAAATCTAGAACTCCCCCTAGTTAACTAGGCAGGGGCTACATTCAAACCCAACTGAAAACAGCCATGTCCTCATTGGCTGGAGGACAAAAAACCCAAAAATGGCTCCTGAGACCAGGAGAGGGGCATCCCATACAAAAAACGAGAGGGGGAAAGGGGTACAAAACTGGAAAAAGGGAAAATATGTAAAAAATATATATTTGTATAAAAAATATAGAAATTGTGGCATATGTACAAATATACTAGTGCTTATCTGCTCCTGTCCAAATTAATCATTCTAGCTTTGGAATGTGCGCACACTGGAAGAGACTCACGCTGACACACAAGTTCAGTCTATGAACACTTCTAGTTTATTATAATAAGAAAATGAGCTTGTATATGCAAAATGATACAAAAATCATGTGAGAACAGCATAAGCATTATATTAGTCTTTGGTCATTTCCACACGAAAACAATCTTCGTCATACTATTGGTGTGATCTTCTTCCAGGTCTTATCTATAGAAAAAAAAACACTCCTTTGTCTCAAATTGGCACGATGGGAAGGGGTCGTGCATGTGAGCAGACATTTCTAAACAAAAATTTCTTAAAGTACCACAAAGCCCAGCAGGCAGAAAATATTCGCACAACATATATATATAAAACATTTAGAATATAAAAAAGTATTAAAGTATAAAAATAAGTATGTATAAAAATGTGTAGAAAAACGTATATATATATATATTCAATAGGAAATTAAATAGACATTTTACCATATCCATCACACCACTAACAGTAGGTGACATTCACAGTAACATATGCACAAATGGTTGAGCAAAAGTATGTAGTACCTCCCCCCCCGAGGGAAACCCTTCATTCGAGAAGTGAATGCTCTTCTATCCTGTAGCAGGGAGACAACTATCCTTGAAATCTGCAGAAAAATAAAGATGAACATGGAAAAAACATAATGCAAGCCTACCATTAGCTAACTAGCTAACGCATAGGGCTTTTCAGCCTATTTTGGGGAGCAGCCCCTCCAAAAGGAGTAATATTAACTAAGCAGTCCTTGGAATGTTCCAAGAGCAGCCTATCTGGGCAGCAAATTAAATCCGGCTTAGTCTGTGTAAAAAGAAGCACAATAAGCAAGGTCCATCAAGTTGGGAATCCTGCATCCATCTAGTAATATTGTTTAGGGCTGGGCAGTCTAACCACAGACCCATCAGTCCTTCGGAGGCAGAAAAGGTCACTTTAGGCTTCCCTGCCTTCATGACCACCACCCTGTCCTTATAGATGGCCCAGCCCCTGTTCCATTCTTCTTTTATTTCCAAGAACTGGCCCCAGGCTGCAGTAAGGTATGGTCCAGCAAAGGCTTAGGGACATGAAGATAACCCCAAACAAGGTCATCCTCCCATTCCTGTCTTGGTGTCATTGACTATGTCCATAATGTCCTGGGGGACGTAGAGGTAGTCCCATCCCCACTCTAGAGCCACTTGTTTTTGTATGGCCCTCTAGAACCAGGAAAATCGAGATAGCTTGTTCTTACTTCCTGTTACTGGGAAAACACAGGGTTTTGGAGCCCTGCAACCCAGCTTCTTGAATTCTGAATTTTTGGCCCTAGTCCTGGGCCAGGGTGCAAGAAATTCAGTCCTTCGCTTAGGGGACATTTGAAAAGGCTCAGCCCTGTGTGAAGGTCCAGCAAGTTCTGGGGTGTATGAGTCCCTGACTGCTCTGTTAAGGACTCATAGTCCTCAGTAGTGTCCCCCCAATCCAACTCTTCCTCTGAGTCTTTGGGGGACCAGTATTCCTGCTGTTCATCCACTTCTAGTGGCCCACGCTGTGCCAAAATTCTTGAGGACCCCCAATCCACCTCCCCATCACTAACACTCTCCGCGGGCTTTCCTAAGGAATGGCTGTCCTCACTGACTGGTTCCTTCTGGACAGATTGTGCAGGGCTGGAGGATGATGCCAGCATCTCTGTGACATCAGCTGGCTTGTGCAGGGTAGTGCTGGAGGGCACAGGCCTATCAGTGACATCTCTAAGTGGCAGGTACGTCACAGCAGGCCAACCTCTGATGATGGGGTTTGTAGACGGTGTGGGAGAGTCGCAGTCCTGAGATCCCTTTCTGAAGCTCCAAAGCAAGACATCCTCTGACCTTTCGTCGCTCCTGCTTCTCAGTACAAGTCCCGTGTGCAAGTTGGTCGTATATGTGCACTTCACCAGATTGCTCAATGCCACATCAATGGCATCTCACAGTGTCTGCACCTGATCGCTCCGATCAGGGCAGTCGGTTACCTGCATTCAGGACACAGCAGACACAGTCTCTCCATCCCCTCCACAAGTCCTAGAGCAAAGCAACCGCTATGCTCTAAGCAATCCCTGGTGTCCACCAGAGTTATTTCTGGCATGAAACTAACTATTAGACCTGTTAGTTTAACTTCTACAGTTGGGAAGATACTGGAGAGTTTACTGGAGGAAAAAAATATTTTAAGCAACAGACAGCATGGATTCATGAAAGACAGAAGTTGTAAAAAAAATCTGACTTCTTTTTATGAGGTGATGAGCAAAACCTTGGACAGAGAGGTGGTGGTGGACGTGGTATTCTTGGATTTTGCAAATGCGTTTGACACAGTTCCCCACACGGCTAATGTGTAAGGTAAAGTCTAAAGGCTTGCAAAAATCCATATGTAAATGGATAGAAAACTGGCTAAAAGATCGTATTCAGAGAGTAGTGGTTAATGATTCATACTCTGGTCTAGAGTTGTCAGTAGTGTACCCCAAGGTTCAGTGTTGGGACCCTTACTTTTTAATATAGTTATAAACGATATAGGGTCTGGGATTGAAAATACCATTTTAGTCTTTGCAGATGGCACCAAGCTGTGCAGTGAAATAACATCCTTACAGGATGTCTCCAACTTACAAGCCGACCTCAATGCACTGTTTAATTGGACAACTATGTGGCAAATGAGGTTTAATGTTGATAAATGTAAGATTATGCACTTGGGAGCTAAGAATATGCATGCATCATATATACTGGGGGGGGGTACAACTGGCGAATTAGAGGTGGAGAAGGATCTGGGAGTTCTGGTAGAGCACAAGCTTAATAATGGCATGCAATACCAAGCAGCGGTTTTAAAAGCGAGCAAAATCCTCTTGTATTAAAAGAGGTATAGACTCCAGAGAGATATTATTCTACCTTGTACAAATCATTAGTAAGACCTCATCTGGAATATGCAGTTCAGTGGTGGGCACCAATTCACAAAAAGAACGTTGGGGAACTGGAAAAATTACAGAGAAGGGCAACCAAACTTATAAGAGGAGTTCAGCTATGTGGAAAGATTAGAGGAACTGAATTTATCCTCTCTTGAGAAGAGGAGATTAAGGGGGGATATGATCAACATATATAAATACATCAGTGGTTCATATAGTGAACTCAGTGTAGAGTTATTCACCCTGAGGTCATCACAGAGGACAAGGGGGCACTCTTTACGCCTGGAGAAAAAGAAATTTAATCTCCAAACACAGAAAGGTTTCTTCACAGTGAGAGCTGTGAAAATGTGGTTGTAGTGACTTTTGGGGACTATTTATCAAAAACATAATTTCATTCCAACAGCAAACCAGCCTAGCCGTCTGTTAAGGGTTAACTTTTCTTGGTTAGAATTCAAATGACCTTCTAGTGAAATTACACAAACACAATGAATAGAAGGGGCTCTTTCCAGAGACAATAGACTATTTGAATATCTACAGGTGATCCCAAGACAGACTATCCTGAGAGCTTATGTTGGTGACTATAAGACTAGCTAAAGTGTATATTCTCAACAAGTGCTATTTGTCTATTGGAGTTGAGGAGATTGCACCTACAAAAAGTTAATTAGACAGTCAAATACAACGTTGGACTTCCAAACAGTGAGTCACCACACATGACCAAATTAACAATACGTAAGACCATACTTGTAAGTCTGAGAAGGTTAAACAAAACCTTGGAGAGAGTGATAAGCCAACAGACTTCTCAAACCAAGGCTACAAGGATGACTGGTTGTTTACCCTATTATCTTTACAATGGACTAGTAAACAGCGGTTTCCTGTGTCATTCCTAAGACCAAAAGGTAAACCTCAGAACTTATATTTTTACCCACAAAGACATTAAAAAAGAGACACATTATTCACACTCTTTTTCAAACAAAAATATATTCAGCAGAGTTGGGGATTGTATACCACTAAATTGAGTATGAAATGGTGAAAAGTAAGATATTTTGTGAATTGGTATCAGTTGTATATTTCTATCAGAAAGCAAATGTTTTCACGCAAGTTTAAACCTCAGGGAAATTAATAACTGAATAAACATATATCTTCTATGGTTCCTATCCAGGACATTATAAGTAGAATCAAATATATATATTTGGATGAGACGTCTACTTAATACCTAAAATCACCTTGGGTTCCACCCGAGGTATGAGTCATCATAAATACTCAAATTGTTTTGTGATCCCTGACTGCCCCCTAGTGGACAGGTGAGAGATAGCTTAGGTACATACACTTCTTGACCGGCCAATCAAAAAGCCTGTTGGGAGGGTCTTTTAGAACAATGGTTTGGATGGTATAAAAAGCCATGCACCTCAATTAAAGAAAAAAAGCAAGCTGGAAAAAGACACACACAAAAAAGAAACAAGCTACCAAAGGAGAACAACAAGCTGAAGAAATCTGACGAGGCTGAAATTCATCCCTTCTGAAGAACTACTATTTCATCCTTTCAAACTTTTAAAAACTTTTACTAAACTTCTAAATCTCTGTACCTCTAACTTCCTACATTTTCCAACATCACCACCTATTGTACTATCTCTCACTTGCTCCCTGCGGCCTTTACTGAAGGTGTTTCCATTGCCAGCTGAATCCTGAATCCAAGTTTTGGGTGTGGTGAGACTGTTTAGATCTAATATTGTATTGCATATTTCCTCTGTTGCTTAGAGTGATAAGAATTACATTAGAGTGATAATAACTGCATTGGGTGTTCACATATATAGATAGAGAGATCCAGATTATTACTGCTAGGAATTGTTTGGTGTCATATTAAAAATTCATATATTGCATAAATAATTAATTTTCATTGGTTAGAGTACAATTTATCAGGGAATATTTTCTCCCATTCCTATGGCGACGTTTTGGGAGAAAATGACCTCTGAAGTACTCTAAAATTATAATTTATTACTAAATTTAATTTTAATCTTTATTACCATATTTAATTAGAATTGTTTGGTGTATAATATTGGTATAGTATATATTTGATCGTGTGTACCGGTATCCATTCATCACCAGTCTTTTGCGTTTTGTGTTAATATATATATAATTTTTGTACATAAATAAATTTATATATTTATCTATTATAAAGCAATTTTTGTGTGTATGGTACAAAATCATACTGGCTAAAAGGACTCAAGGTCTAACAATAAGTGGTGATCAAATTATTAAGGTGTCCAAATTATTGGTTCATTAAATATTTGCCGTATTTTTAACGGCTGGAGGCACTGTAATATTTTATTTAAGGGAAAGGGACACCGCCCTTCATAAGTAGAATAAATCCTTACATAAATCACCACATGGTATAGACTCCCTCAAGAGTTGGTTTTGGCCAGCTCAGTGGATTGCTTTAAAAATGGCCTGGATTATTTCTTGGATACACAGAATATAACTGGATAATAACATTTATAGGTAAAGTTGATCCAGGGAATATCTGATTGCCTCTCGGGGGGATCAGGAAGGAACTTTTTCCCCTGCAGGAGCAAATTGTATCTTGCTTTGCTGGTTTTTTTTTGCCTTTGTCTGGATCAACTGTGGGTGTAGGATTATAACTTTTTTTTTTTAATGGTTGAACTGGATGAACTTTTGTCTTTTTTCAGCCAGATTAAATTTGTATCTATTAACTATGAAACTCTGCAGACCCACAAGAAGTGCAGCCACCATCTTCCTCCTCTCATACTCTCTCACAGCATGCTGGGTGTACTGGGCGAATGTATGGACATGTCCATGCCTCTCCTCATGACACTTTAGCACTAGTCAGACTGCCGTGCAGGACCTTTTCTCTGTTGGCGTTAGCCTCTGCCACTCCGGGTGGGAGTACACGGACTGGATTGAAGGCATTGCTATGGCTGAATCCAGGCAGAAACACTTGCCTAAGCTTGCTGGCAAGCACAGTACACTTAGCTCCAGCCATTGTTGGGCGACTGGGTGTCAGCAGCAACTGTAGAGATGATGGTCCAGCAAGGTGCAGGACACCATCCCCCCGCTGAACACTGTTGTAAGAAGGGAGTCACTGAGCTCAAATGATGCAGGGCAGCTGAGGATTTGTAATCCGATGGGTTGCAGGCCATTCTGGTTGCTCCAGGCAATGACAACCATTGTCAATAAAGCACAGGCCTCGGCCACAGATCTGTGACCAGGCGTTTGTAGTCCACTTGAGTGCCGCAGCCAAGGCTTGAAAAAAAGTTAGGAGCGAGTTTTTTTTAACCACTTGCCTGCTGGTTACTTTCACCCCCATCTTGCCCAGGCCAATTTTCAACTTCCAGCGCTGTCTCACTTTAAGCCCTGGTTCACATCTGTGTTGTCATGAGGGTCGCGATTTGCAAGGGCACAAGAACCCATTCATTTGAATAGACTCCCGTGACCTGGGACACACAGGGAAGTCCCTGCACTACTTTGGAAATCGCAGCCTGTATGGGAACCAAGGTACAGTACGGTTGCGATTTGCAGTGTGGGCAGCGTGCCATTAGAATTAATGGCACCTGCCTGTGGGTCCTGCATTCCTCTGTGTGGGTGGTGCGGCTGCAGGTATTTGTGTAGGTCCCGCAGCGGCACCACCCACACAGATGTAAACTGAGGGCAAAGGAGAATTGCATGGTCATGCAATACTGTACCCAAATTACATTTTTATCTTTTTTGAGACAGATAGACCTTTCTTTTAGTCATATTTAATCACCACTGGGGTTTTCTTATTTTTCTTCAAATAAGTAATTTTTCTCCACTGATGTGCCATGATGAGGCAGCACCGATTAGGCTGCACTGATAGGACCACTGATGAGGCACTTGTAAGGCTGCAGTGACGGGGCCACTGATGAGGCTGCACTGATGGGGCCACTGATGAAGCTGCACTGATGGGGCCACTAAAAAGGTTACACTGATGGGGCACTGATGAAGATGCACTGATGGGGCACTAATTGAGCCACTGATAAGGCTGCACTGATGGGGCACTGATGAGGCTGCACTTATGGGGCACTGATATGGACACTGATGAGGCTGCACTAATGGGGCTGCAGTGATGAGGCACTAGTGAGGCTGCAGTGATGAGGCACTGGTGAGGCTGCACTGATGGGGCCACTGATGAGGCTGCACTGATGGGGCACTAATGGAGCCTCTGATAAGGCTGCACTGATGGGGCACTGATGAGGCTGCACTGATGGGGCATTGATAAGACTGCACTGATAAGGCATTGATGAGACTGCACTTATGGGGCACTGATATGGACACTGATGAGGCTGCACTGATGTGGACACTGAAGAGGCTGCACCAGGGGCGGACTGACCATTCAAGCATTCAGGCACTGCCTGAGGGCCCGGGTTCAGTAGGGGGCCCCATGAGATGCCCCTGGTACCTTTCATAGGTTTTTTTTGGGTGTGGACAAGGACACAGAGGCCCCATGATCCCTTATTGCCTGGGTGCCCCATGAGTTGTCAGTCCACCCCTGGGCTGCACTAATGGGGCACTGATAGGTGGCCACACTGGCTGTCACGCCGCTGGTTTCTGCTCCACTGAGATTCTCCCTGGAGCGGCAGATGTCACTGAGAGCCACACAGGGGACAGTTCCTGCCACCTCTGCTCCTCCTCTGACCCGCCCCTCCTACTACTCTACAGCCCCTTATCTCCGCCAAACCCGCTCTTCACATTCCCGCTGCTCTCCTCCTTTAACCTGCCTTCACAGCGCCGCTCCTCCTTACCCCCAGCCTCACACATGTGCCAGTGACACCTGCAGGTTGTCCAGCAATGTTGCACCTGGCTGCGCTCCCATATGCTATACCACTGGGGCTGACAACAGCCCAGGTGCCAGACTGCATTTTCTAGTCGCCATGGCGACATGGTGCCCGTGAATTGTCAAGCCCTGGCCGCAATCCTCCTTGGTTGCCACGATGATCAGTGTAGAAACAGAGCACATTTTACTGTAACATGCAGTTGCAAAACAGTCTTTTTTGTAGCCACCTGTGGAGCAGCAAAAAAGATTTGTATGCATTGATAGGCCGTGTGAGGGACCGCCGAGCGGCACCACTAGCACTCCACCGGTCAGGCGTGCCCAGAGCGCGGAGTCTAAGCCCCAGGGTACTTGTTCACCAGGGCCCCCGATGGTGGGGATGGACTTGTAGTACCCCGAGACCAGGTCGCCACTACTGAGAACACCTGTCAGTGGTAGGGGTGTTCGCCAGGGGCTCCAACCAGGGAGAGCCAGATGTGAGGAGGTCGGGTGACCCCGATGGGATGGATGGATGGCTGAGCAAGTGCGAAGTCAGACAGGCCGAGTTGGTAACGTAGAGGACGGTAAGGTACAAGGGAGCAGGCAGAGAATAGTCGGGTCACACGCCAGGTCAGCAACAGTAGGTCAGATCTAATGAGGGGCATCCAGGGAGAGAGGTCAGGCAAAGCAAGGGTCTGGGCAGGAGAAAACAGCAGGTCAAGAACAATCCGGGTCAATTAACTTACAAGGCACAGGTTCAGAATCACAGGAAGCAGGTAAGACCAGAAGGCAACAAAATGACAGCTCAGGGACATTTAAATATCCCGCCCTGCGCTGCCATTGGTGCCCAGCGGGCGGCCGCGGCTTCTACTGCGCATGCGCGAACTCGAACGCCGCGGCTGGCCCGGACCTAGTGCCCGTGTCCCTGCACAGGGCGGAGCAGTGCGCCTGCGCCGGGACCATCGCGGCAGGGATCGAGGGGATCCCTGACAGGCCGCTCCAGTTGCTCTAGGCAATGGCAAGTAGGATAGCAGTTGACATTTTACTGTCATAAGCAGGCATTCAGTATACATAGTCTCTTGTAGGAGCAACCTGTTGAGCCGCAAACGGACATTTGTAGATTTATAGGCCGTTCCGAATGCTCCGGAAGATGGCAAGCAGGACAGTAGTGGCAGTAGACACTTTACGGATATTAGCAGACACATACAGAGCATAGTCTTTAGTAGAGGCCACCTGTGGAGCACCGTAAAAACTTTCAGATAATAGCATCAGTCCTTCAAACGCCATAACAGTCACAATTCCAGTGGCACTGCACAGCACAGCTTTCCCGCCAGCTCCCTGACAATTTCCATTGCTGCAGCACTTTTTCCTGTTGGTTGCCAGTTGCTAGGAGCAATGGCCATGCAGGTTAATACAGTAGATCCTGGAATTACAAGCCCCCACATATAACACTACCCCTGTGGGAGTTGCTGAAGTTTGGATCCCACTTATAGTCCTGCACAGCCAGGCAACACACATTTCCTTCACTCAGACTTGCATCCGGGAGACAGTAAACAGTCCTTGAGTTTGTTTTGAAGTTTTATTAGGGGATTGAACTTGGATGGGGTAAGGGGTGTACGGGAAGCCGAAGGGTAATGGCAACAGAGGACATACTCCTTAGCAACTATACAATTGCCAGAAAGTTTGGGGATTTTTAAGGTGCAACAAGACTTCACAATCACATGCAGTTTGACGGTTTATTATAATGTACAGATGTCAAGTCTTCAGGGGAAAAATAGTCCACAGTCTATAACTGTATCCAAAAATACTAAATTAATAGAAAGGAAAAACTATACAACAGTACAATGTACTCATTCATCATCAAAATATTTGTCCAGGGGCTCACCCTTTTTGTAGTCTACTACCAATATAGATTGTGCATTATACGTTTAAATTGGGGACTTACACATCAGTGTGGTCACAGAAGGCACAGAATAGTAGATTCTATAAATACACACATACATTTATAAAAGTTTCTGCATAGGGGAGGCCCCCTCACAAATTGAATAAAAAAAAAAAACCCAAAAAGTAATTGAAGTTTTATTAGGGGATTGAACTATGATGGGGTGAGGGGTGTACAGGATGCCCAAAGGTAATGGCAACAGAGGACAAACTCCTTAGCAACTATGTACAAGTCTTTACAGCAAAAAAGTTTTTTTGGAGAGCTAGCCAGCATCTCCTGTAGTACCACCCCAGAATAATCTTCTCATCCAGCTGTACTGGGTGTATCCCTGGGCAGGGGATCCAGTGCCTGCTATGTTAAAGTAAGACAGTCCCGGGTAGTCGCTAATCTGATTTCCCACCAGAGTACTCCTTACCCCTCACTTAGTCCTTCTCCTGTGTTGCTGGTGGGTTGGCAGCTGCTACCAGGTCTTTTAGCTAGGCCACTCCTTCCCTGCCACACAGGTGGTCCTCTCTCAGTGGGCTGGTGACGTCTCAAGCTTTCCTCCTTCCAAGATCCTCCTGGAGGTGAGTACCTCTCCCATCTGGGCCCCCTCCCAGGCTCCTGCTCTGCAGTCTCACTTTCTCATCTTCCACCAGATCTCTCCTCCGAACTCTCCTGCTGCTGAGCAGGCTCGGTTACTCTTAGGCTGGCCATACACTATACAATTTTCTGTCCAATTTCTGCCCAATTTCTTGTAGATTTACCTTCAACTATGTAGTGCAAGGGCCTGCCTAACTGGATACAATTGAAAGTGTTGTTAGGTTTGACCTCATTTTATATGTTTTTTGGTAAATCTAAAGCAAAAATCTCAAGAAAGTTGTATAATGTATGGCCAGCCTTAAAGGTAGTCCTGCCCCCTTGCTAAGGCTTCTGTTGGGGTTTGGCCAAGATCCTCTAAGAGTACAGACCAGCCACTCCTCACCTTCGCCAACTGCTTCTAGATCTTTCTCTAAAGTTCTAGAGAGGGGGAAATCCCAGAGAGCTGGTCTGCAGAGCCTATCAGCTCTGACCTAAATTTGACCCAGCTAGCTATTACATCCATGCTGCTACTCAGCCTCTACAATTAAAGCTAGAGTTCCCAATATATAAATAGGAGGGTGCTACATTATATTTGACCAAAAAATAGGGTATTATATTGTATTTTTTGCACACTACAATTAATTTACATGTATTTTTTTCCTGTGAATGAGAAATGGCTGCGCAAATATCATGTGGCATAAAAAATTCAAACCACCATCATTTTATTCTGCAGGTTCTCAGCTTTCAGAAAATATATAATGTTTGGGAGGTAATTATGACGATCGCGGCGTCAAACCTCAACCCTTCTCACCAAACTCGTGACCGAAGGACTAGCTAATCTAAAACCGCGCTGTCACATGCGTAACAATGTCACACCCAGCTTCACTCTGCACAAAGATTTTCTAGTTAATGGACCACAATCTGTGTATCTGCAGCCTGGGAGCGATTTTTACTGGGTCAGGTTAACCCTTCACACTGCCACCACCTCTTTTTTGTAAAGAGAAGAGGAAACTCAGCAATATCAGCAATAACACTATGATGTTTGAATAATCGTTGGTATACCACTGTCACCGCAGGCAGAGATATACCGAAGTTTAAAACACACACACAGTAGCGCTCTTTTGAGGCAGGAATTCGTAGTTTGCATTAAAGAGCGTTAGAAACAGTTCAACAGTTTCAGAAAGTAAGATTTATTACTAAAAGGTCAAAAGGGTGCAATAAAAATATTTACAGAAAAAGATGTAGCCAATATATATAAATATAAGTATACAGAGAACAATAGCACAGCAAAGAGATAACAGAAATAAGTTAGAGGGTTAAAGTACTTGCCAGTCAGCCTTGGTTTAAGCAGTTTCCAAGTTTCAGAGCCAAAAGGATGCTTTTATCTCCCACTGTCAGTTTCGATGTTAAAGCAGGGAGATCTTTTTTAACTCTAATACACTGCTCAGCTTTTTCTAGCAATTCCACAGGGTCTCCCTGGAGCAGTAAACAAATCGCCTCATTTTGGGGAGGGAGGTGTAGGTGGAGACCTAAGCTATGAACAAAAACTCTCCTAGCTTCTATTATGATTCATAACTTATTCTCGGTGCATTTAGCAGCCTTGGCACTAGTAGATTAATATGCAGACGCATCTGTGGAATGGTTAGATATGAAATATTCGCTTGAATGGTTCAGGAGATATAATTTTCTGCTCTCCTATATATGTCAGATAGGGGATGTATTATATCAGAAGAATGGCCTTGAGCTGTCCGAATATGGGCTCCATGTTTAGGTAATTATGTGCTACGTGAAGATATAAACTTATATGAAAAAAGGAGTTTTTAAATGTAATGTCTTTTGAACTCAGTGAAGGACTTGGGTTATGGTTTTACGATATCCCAGATTGCGCAGCTAACAGACAGCTAGGCACCAGCTAGGCAGGGGGTTTTATAGCTCTGGAGCTCTCCTGCTGTGCCTTAAATGCCTGTAACCTCTGTTGTCACCCAGACCACATGTCACTCAACACAGAGGGAGGGGGGATGATTGGAGGAAAAAGTTTCCTTTTTGAGGGAGAGAGATGATACAACATGGAAGGGTTTGAAGCAAAATGGATGACCGCATCCATCTCTGTATGCCCAATTGCTACACCTACCCCCTCAGGTGGTTGCATGGGAGGGAACTGCAATTTCCCTCCTGACGCAACCGGCTCCTGCTGCGGGTTTGCCTGACCAGGGCACAGAGCCACTGTGCCCAGAGGTTCACTTTGGTGTGATATGGTGCTTCTGAGAAGGGTGCTGTTCTCCTCTGCAACACTGTTGTGCCAATCAAGTGAGTTGTCAGGGGTGAGTACCAGTCGGCTGTGACTGCCCGGACATCGTGGCAACTGCCTTGGTGCCCACCTGCTCACACAACACTTCTGTTCAGGGGTGTCATATGCTAACATATTGAGATGTAGCTTCTTGTCGAGGTAGAGAATGAGATTTCTCTCTCCCATCTTCTTCCTCGGGCCCAGGACTATATCTGACCCGAAGGAACTCGCCTTCCGGATATGTCTACAGGTACCTTCATCCAAGATGAACAGTCCTCTTTACCTGCTAGCATCCAGGACACCAGTTCCATCAGTTTCCTATCCGCTACGTCAGTCACAGGTTCAGCTGAGCCATGATAGTTGCACCCAGGCATCTTACCGTAGCCAACCGTACCCAAGACTGACTTAACCTGCTTTTTGGCCTGGGGAGTAGGCCTGGCCATAACTGCCTCAGTCTGCCCATTCCCAGACCTCTGGGGGTCTCTTCCTACCGGTGGTTCCCAGTGCTGAACCACTGACATGCCCCTCTTCCCAGACAGGGCCGAACACTGCAAGTCCCCTACAGTGGGCAACTGCACACAGTTCCACTGCACACTGTAGGTCATTTCTGACCCCTGGGGAGGTGGTTGGTGCATTCTTAACCCCCACTAGCTTTCCTGTGAATTCAGGCAAGCCACATGGGGTGGTGAAGGATGACTGGTTGTCAGGAATAGAGATTTTTTATTTGTATTTAAATCATACAAACCACCAATCCAACTTTTTGTACAAAAATACAAAATATATAAATAAATAAATAGGTATAAACATCACCTTAATGCGTAAACAAAAAAGTCCAGAATTTCCTGGGAAAAAACAACATAAAGAAACGAAAACACTCATAGCCTTTATGGCTCAGAAACTAAAAGTCCATTCCCTGGAAGAAAAAAGAGCAACAAAACCTGATGCTCCAGGCATACAAGACCACCCCAACAAAATAGAAACTTATACATATGTAGACCTGTTTTGGGGGGGGGTTATGTGAAATGGCCCACACCAAACAAGCTATGGCGCTAACCTGTATATGAGTAGGCAATCCTGAGCCTTCGCTATATGGAAGAGGTGGTTGTGATAATACAAATGGCAGTGCCTCCACCTAGAATAGGGTTCCTGCAATTGAGGAGACTCACCCCTTTCTAGGAATGTAACAGGTAGACAACTTAAAGTGACTATACATAGCAGTATTAATGCACCCAGCTTATATTTCTAACATGAAAACATGTCACCACACCTGTATGAGATTAATGCATAGTTTATATAAAGCAGCCACATAAAACAGGATGCATAAGAATAACATTCAGGAATTATAATTTACCATAAATTGGGAGGTTGCAATTATACCCGGGTATATGTGCATGTAGTATACAGAATACCTCCAACCATGGGTTATAGCGCAGTCCGGTTGCAGGGGCCCCTGGAGAGGTGAGAGTCAATAAGATGCACACTTCTACTTCAGATGCTGCGATGGCGTCCAAGTAACACGTTCTATGCGGATGAATGCACTGCTTGTCTGACGATCAGCGATGCATCACCTAAAAGGATAAAATGCCCTATCTCTCCTTACTCTTATTCCCTATCCCTAAACTGGGCTGTCACCTGTCTTGGAAATTCGCTTTGAACGAATTTTACTTACCGTGAGTACTCGCAGTTGGATGCGTAGAAATCCCCCATAAAGCTGTGCGAATCTCGCTTACCACGACTGCAGCTAAACGCCACGATGCCTGCCCCTCCAACTGGGTTAGCTATCTTGAGATGTGGGGAAATAGAGTTTCGGTTACCCAGGAATGATCAGGCGACACTCTCAGGTTGCTGTTGGAATTCACAAAGAGGCGGATCCAACCCCAGCCTCCGATTTTTATTTACAAGCAGACACACGCCCCCCACATGAATAAGGTCAATCCCCTCCCACAGAACAATGCATGGGGAATGCCTATACACAGGATGTACATTCAGATTGGAGCGTAGCCTTTCCTCTTATCTAGCACCGGTCCTCCCCCCATGAGCCCTCTATGGAGAGCATACTTCCTGTCCTAGCTCCTAGTGGTATGTAAATTCTCTGTACAAGCATCCCTTAGATTAAACAGTGTCTGTATCTGAATGGGCCCGATCCGATCTTAATTAAAACACATCTATCCAGATACAGTTCAGGTTGGTAATGGATTGTAAGATATACATGAGCCTACACGCGGAGTTCGCACTGCTTGGCGCCTTGCGGTACGGAGTCCATGTGGTACTATGCTGCTGATATGTGGATACAGGCCCGCGGCCTACCGCCTGCGGCATTCACATCGAATGCCGTGGTGGTATACACACCAGTCTATAAGCGCAGATCTACCATCTCATCCATTACCGAGCTGAGTACTGTAATACATACATTGTACATGCGCATGGCCCAATTACAGCCTTCAGAGCTTTAATTAAGCCACACGAGAGACATATGAATAACACCAATATATGATACATTTAAAGTTCAACCAAAAATACAAAATTTCCATGACACACCGCAACCGGGCCTCTATCTGTCTAAGTGGCCGTCGGATGCCTAACCTACCTCTAGCCTAATCTATCCAACGCTCCCTATGCTAATCCTAGCTAAAGGGAGATCCAGACCAATAAGGATGCTATGGCTTTAAGCAAAGAGGCTGCAAAGATACACTAAAAATAATTCAAGGTCCTCCTGCGCTATGAGAGTGAAAGTATTCAACCTATTGACTAGCTGCCAGCACTCAAAACTGATACCAATCCACAGTGTCAATAAATCATAAAAGACAGTGCAGCGCTCTAAGAAATTAAATAATAATAAATCAATAGCATAAATAAAATTAGTATATTAATAGTGCCAAAACACATATAAAAAATTAGTGCCAAACCATGATAGAGAAATAAAAATAAGGTGCCAGACCATAACCATATAAATGGTGTGTACACAATTAATAATAATGAATCACACTCCAAAAATACCATCCAATATAAGAAAACTTAGCAGTGCTCACATGGTGCTACAAAAAAATGAACATGAATAAATGCATCCAAAGCAAATGTCCTTTTAGTGAAAAATGACATAAATCTTAGCAGTGCTCACATAGTGCCACAAAAAAAATATACATAAATAAATGCATCCAGACCAATGTCCTTTTAGTGCAAAATGACATAAATCATGCGACGTGCAATAGTGATATTGAATGCAACACGTGACTGTGCCAAACTCCTCCTCGTTAGCGGCTAAATTGCCTCCTCACCTCCTCCTACTGACCCCTAGGGGCCAACAGGCTTGCAGGATCACCCTGGATCCTTAATAGATCATAGCCAGCAGCTTCCTTCCTTCCCTGGATCTCCTTAGAGGGGCTCCTATTTCCCCTATTCAGTCAGGGCGGTCCTGAAGAGTAATAGCTCACAATCTGGGTGAAGGTGTTCAGCACATCCCCGCTCCAGTAGTCTCCGTGACGTTAATGAGGTAGTTGGAAGTTCCGGACGCGGGTCAGTGGCGGGGACGGTATGAGGGTCTCGGGTGGGAGGACGAAGGACGAAGCGAGCTATTGATTTATTGCTATTGATTTATTATTATTTAATTTCTTAGAGCGCTGCACTGTCTTTTATGATGCAAAGATACACTGCAATTAACAGAAATTCACCTGACAGTCTTATGCAGGTGAAAACACTGATCTATATATTTATATATATATATATATATATATATATAGACAACTATAAGGAATCTGCAGTGTGTAAATAGAATAATGATAATGAACCACAAATATCTCTCTTACAGAGATATTAGGGTTCCAATACAGAAGTTGAAATATAACAGAGGCAGACCTAATCTCCTTCAGTAACAACTAGATAGATAGCAGCCTTGTTAATCTGGATCATTACTCACAGAATCACCATACAGTTCTCCCCAGATACACAGCACATGGCAGGCTGGCACCCTCTGCCTGATACTTCCTGGAAAAACAAACTATATAACATCCTGGGGTTTCTTGACCTCCTTATAGGGGCAGGAAGCACACCTAGGGACTTGTCTGTAACGAGACCTCTATGGTAGTGCCTGTATATGAATGTAAACAAACCACAACTAGTGTATAAAATAACAGTTCCCTACACATATAAGAGGCCTTTATGGCCACAAACCAAAAGGAAAACACAATCAATTTCCACTTTACTGCTTCAGACGGCCTTTATGGCCTAAACCTAGTACATTTTACAGCAAACAATACATACTTACGAAGAAGACTAAGAAACTTAGACCTTCAGCGTCAGCAGCCTTCCATCAAAAAGGTTCCATACCTTCAAAATCTAGGGGAGTGAAAAGAGGAAAATAGGGACAGATACCACCACCCGAGATCAACAGGCAGCAGCTACAGGCCTGATGTTCCTCCATGCCTCCATCCAGGCCTTTCGCCGCCACCTGTCTTTCTCCAGACCCTGAATCTTCCCAACCTCACCAAGAATGCCACACACCACCACCTGGACGGGGAGGACTTTCTGCCGAAGGGATACCTGGCACCATGCGTTCCACGTGTAGTATCGGACCACTAAACTGACTAAGAACAAGGTGTCCAAATCAAAACCCTGGCGGCTTTCGAATGCTCCATACACCCACTCTGCATAAGTCATGCAGTGCAGGAAAGAAACACCTAGAGCCCCATCCACCTCTTTGTACACTTCCATGTTAAAGGGTCACTGAAGCAAGAAGTGGTCCATAGTTTCCACTTCACCCTGACACTCCAACCTCGGACAACCATGGTCATCCGGAGGACGGTACTTCAAATTACCCCTCACGTAAAGCCTGCCATGGAAAGCGAGCCAGGCCTGGTCCCTAAACTTCAAGGGAATCCGCTCCAGATTTATTAAACGTAAACCCTCCCTCATGATATGGCCTGGGCAATCTTTCAAGGCCAACGGAGCATGGAAGGGGACAAGGTGACAAGGTTCAGCCTGTTCCCCCATAACATCTGGAAGAAGCAGCTGTAGATCCTCGTGTAGAGCGATTCTGGCAAGAGGCAAACAAAACTGACATACAAAAACACGGGGACCAGGAAAGTCTTGATCAAATCAACCCTTTCCCTCAAGGAGAGCCGTCACCCCTTCCAGCATCTCACCTTGACCTCGGCACCAGACAGTTTGGCCTCCCAATTTGATTTGCTATAATCAGCAGAGCTGAAATTGATGCCTAAAACCTTTATACTCTGTTGAGGCATCGGGAAGGTGTCCGGGAGTGAGAAGCCCTCACCCTCCCTCCCCATCCAGAGAACTTCGCATTTGTCCTGGTTGACCTTGGAGCCAGATGCCTCGGCATACTGATCCATCACTGAGACCACCTCCTGCGCCTCCTCCAACCCAGAGATGAAAACAGAAACGTCATCAGCATAAGCCACGACCCTCAGGGGCGGATCCCCAGTGGACCCCACCAGCACCCCACTCACCGCCCCACCATCTAGCCTCCTGACGAAGGGGTCGATGGCACAGGCGTAGAGCAAAGGGCTCAGCGGGCACCCCTGGCACACCCCAGATCCAACCCTAAAGGATCGCCCAACCCAGCCATTCACCAACATGAAGCTCTCAGCCTCCCTATACAACGTCTTCAGCCAGCCAATGAACCTCCCCTCCAAACCATACCAGTCCAGGAGATGCCAGAGGTACTCATGATTGACTCGGTCAAAGGCCTTTGCCTGGTCCACTGCCAGCAGAAACTTTCCCCATCCTTCAGCCTTACACCATTCCAGGGCCTCCCAGACAGCTAACACCGCTGTGAAGGTACTCCTGCCCTGGACCCTGCTGACGTGAAAGCAAGCCATCTGCCACTGACAACAGGCTCCAGAACAAAATGTTAGCCAGAATCTTTCTGTTGACATTGAGAAGGCTAATGGGGCGCCAATTCTCAATAGCCAAAGGATCCTTACCCTTTGACAAGAGAATCACTGCAGACTGCCTCATGGAGGGAGAGAGGGACCCCTCATCCAGACAGCAGTTGTAAACCTCCACGAGGCGAGACGCCAAGCTGGACTTAAAGGTTTTAAAAAAAACTCAGCTGTCAGGCCATCTGGCCCAGGAGTCTTCTTAATGGCCAGACTATCTATGGCTTTGACCACCTTTTCTGCAGTAATCTCCCCAGTCAAACTCGCAGGCGGAACATTACCGTCCAGACCCGATGTAGACTCCAAAAAGCTCAACATCCTTGTCCGGTCGAAGCACTTCTCACCCAGCAATTCCTCATAAAAGGACCTGGAGACCTCCAGGATCCCTGACCTGGATCTTGTCAGGGACCCCGTACTATCCCTTAGGGCAGAGACCATCTTAATCGCTGCACTCTGTTTGAAATTCTGGAAAGGGTCGGGCGAGTGGTACTTCCCATAATCTCTCTCCAGAACCAAAGAGGTACGCTGGTCATACTGGTACTTCCTGAGGAGAAGCTTGGCCTCCGAGATTGCCCCAGAATCTCCACCGCTAGAAACAAGGCGGTCGAGCTTCCTCCGCAACCGTTGGTAGGCGATGTACTTATCAAACTGGTAAAAACCTCCTTTTACCAATGGCCTTGAAAAACCTGCCAATCCGCACCTTGGTAAGTTCCCACCACTCCGACTTACTGTCGCAGAGATCCAGCACAGTCTCCTGAGCCTGAAAGAACTCCTTGAAGGATTGTCTCACCTCCTCGTCCTCCAGCAGAGATGAATTCAACCCCCAGATGCCCTTCCCTCTCAGCGGCGTGTCTGAAACATTCAAAGTCACGGTAAACATAAGGTGGTCAGAAAACTCCACCGACCGACACTCAGGTGCCGAGAAGGCAGAGTCCTCCTTCAGAAAAAAACCTGTCTATCCTACTCTGACTATTACCTCTCCTAAACGTGAAATCAATGCTGTCTGGGCTGCTCTTAACCAAGGCATCCACCAGACCTGCTTCCCTGATTATGGCATTTAGAAAAACGCTGTCATATCCCAGCCTGTCATTGAAGCCCCTCCTGTCCTTGGGCCTAGTTATGGTATTAAAGTCACCTCCAAAGACCACCAGCCGGGACGTAAAAAGGAAAGTCTTGATCCTTGTGAAGAGGTGCTTCCTGTCCCACTTGGACTGCGGTCTATATATATTGATTAGGCACAGTTCCTGCCCCCCACAAGGACATCCAAGATCAAACATCTTCCAATCTCCACCTCAATAGCCCGCTGGCACGTTACCATACCGGTAAAAAGCACCGCAACTCCGCTGTAAGGCTCAGCCGCAAGAGACCAGTAGGATGGCCCACGCCTCCACTCCCGCTTGGCCAGATGTATATCCGCCAGGCTGGACAACCTGGTCTCCTGCAAAAAGAAAATATAAGCATCCATACCACTGATCAAAAATAAGGCTGTCTCTCTAGCACTCACAGACTTTATGCTGGCAACATTAATAGTTGCCACCTTTATTGGAGCAGGAACTGCCATTAAGATAATTGAGAGTGGCGTTTCTTAACCCTCTTCTTGACTTTTTTTGAAGGGTCTCCTGACCTCTTTAGAGACCCTCCTGCCTCCTCATCCTCCATCGGGGAAACAGGATCCTCAGATACCCCCTCCTCCTCCCCCGACAGAGCCCCAAACATGTTACCAAGGGCCACCTCTCCCACCTCCAGAGAGGAGATAGACCCTGCAGGAGAGAGGACCGGCCTGTTACGCCTCCCCACCACCAACCACCCCTCCTCCACCTGGACTCCACCATGCCTTTCCTGGGCGGGACCCTGGGCATCCCAGGGACTTTCCTTAGGGACCTTATCCCGCCAAAGACGAAGGAGAACCGGGGGGACAGGTACAGTAGGCCCAGAGTTAACCTCCACCACCCCCGCCCCTTTGGCAGCTTCCACCAACTTCTTCCCTCTCCTGGGAAGGGGGACAGGCACAGCAGGGGAGACTACTGGGGACTGGACCAGGGCAGACTCAACAGGGGAGACAGACACGGAAGGGGCAACAGAAACTTCCCCTACCTCCACTGAAGCTGCCGCAGAGGCCAAATTGGCCTTTTCCGCCACTATTGCAGCCTCCTCGGCCTCAATCCTGTCCAGCTTCGCCACCAACTCACCCTCAGGCAAATTATGGAGAGCCTCAGGGCACTGTTATAGGAATGGCCAAGGACACCGCAAAGATTGCAGCGTATGATATTGCAATCCCTGGCCAGGTGGCAAATCTCCTGGCACAGGAAGCAACGGATCACCAGGCACGTGGCAGTAAAGGGGCGGGACCAGATGAGACCAGGACTGACGAGACAGAGGGAACAGAAACACCCACCCCCTGGTCCGCGGGAGGGGCCTGCACGCCAGACATGCCTGCTGATACATTACCCACCGCCCCAGAGTCCATGGCGTACCAGATGCAACAGAGTCCCGCACAGTGTCCCCGACCAGCGGATCTCCCGCCTTTGCCAATAGTTCACTCTCCATAGAGCTGGGAATGCACTGCAACTTGACATATGCCGACTGCTCCTTCAGGACCGGCTTTGCTGGCTTGCGCGGCATCACATCATCCACTTCCTCCTCCGAATCTTCCGATGTGAACTGGAAGCGGTCCTCACGCAACCCCGGCTCCACTTCCACTGTGAAACAAAGCATTCCAGCCGACTCCGCCTCCTCCACCTGCGTTCCCCAATCAGCAGACCGCTGCCCGAGGGGGAGGGAATCCGAAACTCCCGCGTCAACGGTGTCTCCCTTAACAGGAGCCACCATTTGCAGGGAAGATGCAGCGGGCTCAGCCTGCCCCTGCACCGGTTCACCTCCTTTCACCACTGGAGCATCCGATAACTCCTCCATGGAGGAAACCTCCTCCACCGTGCCCCTCACCGCAGCCACGCTCCTGCTCCTCGCAGCTTTAAAGCGGGCATCATTCTGGAACTTCTCCCGCAACACGCCACTCTTCCTCTTTAGGGCCACCACGTATTTCCCCTGGAGGGACACCTGCTTCTCCGACGCCTCCAGGTCCAGCTTTATTGTCTGGCGCTTGGTGCTCCAGACCCTGTCATATGATAAGCGGAACTTTTTGAGCTCCAAGCTCAGCTTTCCCAGCCTCGCCTCCTCCTTCTCAATTGTTTGGATCCTGGCAGCCACCCGGTTACGATACGCACCATAATCCTTCCCTTTCTTAGGGGCTGTTCCCAGGTCCTCTACGGATGGGAAGCCAGGACCGGTGCTAGGCCCCTCCGGGGGTCTCCCACTGCTGGACTCAGGCCCAGGATCCGCCATCCTCCCTGGGCTTGAGCAGGGCACTTTAGCCCCAGGCTTCTCGGTCGTTCCTGGAGCTCAGCAGAGCAACGTCCAGCACACCCTCTCCACACAGAGTCAGGAATGGATTCACCTTAAGTGGTGGGACTCATCTGCCATGTGGGCTGCAGTACCAGGGCTGGCCAGCGGGTGCTCTCAGCAACCAGAAGCTCACTCCTGCAATCAGCCATCACCTGAGGCTGATTACAGGAGGTGTATTTAAGGAATGGCCAGACCTGCAGTCAGTGCCTTGGTGTATGTTTCCCATGAGCCCCTGTACCTGCATCCTGTCTGCTTCCTGCCTGATCCTGACTCTGAACGAACTCCGCCTGTCCTGACCTCGGCTATTCCTGACCACTCTTCTGCTTGCTCCTGGTACCCTGTTTTCCCGTTTACTACCGACCCGGCCTGCCCGACAACGTTTGATTGTATATATGGTTATCTGTTGGAGGTTGGGTTGTTTGCACTGTATTATGTTTACCTTGCACTGCGTTTGTGTTGTTTAGTCTTAATAAATTGTCTTATTTACACTGTACCTGAAGCCTACATTTCCCTGTGTCAGTCCACACACCTCTGGTCATACCGGGAGCCCTGACATTAGACCAAGGCCATTCCTGACCAGAAGTGGCTGCACAGGGAAGCCATCTTGGCTTGTTGTTGTGAAGGATGCATCCGGAGGAGGTTATATACTTGTATCTGCTAGTCTTAGATGACAGAGAATATGCCTATCAGACTCTGCAGGAGTATACCAGGGATCAGCTGCTAGAATGCATACGGGTCGCTCATTCCCTAGTAGATCAGGGCACGGAGTTCTCTGAGGAGCAACCATTGATTCAGGCTTGTGTTGAGTTGGCTTCATCTAGTACCCCTGAAAGCAGGGATGACTTTCTTCCACCATTCAGTGTGGATCACATAGAATCACTGGTATGGTTGTTGGAAGATGATCCTAAGTGTTTCTGGAAACATTATTCAGCATGTTCACCACATATGCTAGTGGAGTGTATAAACGCAGTGTAGTCTTTGGTCAGACAGGCTATGTGTAAGCTGAGTTTTGTTCAAACAATACTACAGTCCTGGTCAGACTTGTTACACCCAGCCTCAGTCAGCTTGCAACAAACCTGTCCTGCTTCTAATCATTCCTCTGCTTAAAGCACTATTCCTGCATTCCTGACAGCACCCCCAGTTACAGCCCAATATACCCTGCTATCTACCACATGTCAGTACCCTGTTCCCACTCGCTGCACCTATCCTGCCTTTAACCCTGTAAAAAAGGCCGCTGTAGCAACTATTCCCTCCTCTGTTCCATCCTCCAGCTCTTCTCTGTCCCCAGCTACTCCATCCATTTACAGACCTGCATTTACTTGCAGTGCCCCAGTAACTAAACCCAAGAAGAAGCGAAAATTCTTTCCAACCAGTACCATCCTACCAGTATCCAAACCGGTCAGCCTGCTGTCTGAGAACCTGCCTTCCGTTGTTCAACCTGATGCCCTGATGCCTGATGACCCAGTGTACGCTACCCAGCCTGATGACCCGATCCGGCCTGATGGCCCGATCTGGCCTGATGGCCTGATCCGGCCTGATGACCTGGTGTTCATGATCCAGCCTGATAGCCCGATCCAGCCTGATGGCCTGATCCAGCCTGATGACCCGATCCAGCCTGATGACCCGGTGTTCGTGATCCAGCCTGATGACCCGATCCAGCCTGATGGCTCAGTGCCTCGGTGCCCGTGGTCCAGCCTGGTGACTCGGTGCCCGCTGTTCTACCAGATGACTCGGTGCCCGCTGTCGTGCCAGATGACTTGGTGCCTGCTGTTGTGCCAGATGACTCGGTGCCCGCTGTCGTGCCTGATGCTTCGGTGCCCGCTGTCGAGCTTGGTGAACCGGTGCCCACTGTTCTGCCGCTGTCGAGCTTGGTAAACCGGTGCCCGCTGTCGTGCCAGATGACTCGGTGCCCGCTGACGTGCCAGATGACTCCGTGCCTGCTGTCGTGCCTGATGCCTTGGTGCCCGCTGTCGAGCTTGGTGAACCGGTGCCTGCTGTCGTGCCAGATGACTCGGTGCCCGCTGTTCTGCCAGATGACTCGGTGCCCGCTGTTCTGCCAGATGACTCGGTGCCTGCTGCTCCGCCTGATGGCCCGGTGCCTGCTGCTCCGCCTGATGGCCCAGTGCCTGCTGCCGCCTTATGTGCCTCTGTCCGCTGCCCCGCCTGATGTGCCTCTGTCCGCTGCCCCGCCTGATGTGCCTCTGTCCGCTGCCCCGCCTGATGTGCCTCTGTCCACTGCCTCGCCTGATGTGAGTCTGTCCGCTGCCCCGCCTGATGTGCCTCTGTCCGCTGCCCAGCCTGATGTGCCTCTGTCCGCTGCTCAAACTGATGTGCCTTTGTCCGCTGCCCAGCCTGATGTGCCTCTTTCCGCTGCCCAGCCTGATGTGCCTCTGTCCGCTGCCCAGCCTGATGTGCCTCTGTCCGCTGCCAAGCCTGATGTGCCTCTGTCCGCTGCCCAGCCTGATGTACCTCTGTCCGCTGCCCAGCCTGATGTGCCTCTGTCCGCTGCCCAGCCTGATGTGCCTCCGCTCGCTGCCCAGCCTGATGTGCCAGCCCCTGATGTCCAGCTAAACTGGCCAATAACTAATTTGCAGCCTGCTCCTGGAGATCCTGTGTCCAGTAACCTGCCTTCCTGGGTTCTCCTACACAAGAAGAAGTCTACCAGCAGGAAACCCAGCCAGCCGGTTGACTCCGGGAGTAGGATATCCAGCCAGTTACCTGACCCAGGCGGTGGAACATTTTGCCCACTAAAGACTGTTTGGAGCGTCCTGAGGCCGCTCCTTGAGGGGGGGGGTAATGTCAGGGATAGAGATTTTTTTATTATGTATTGATGTCATACATATCCATCAGACTTATGTATAAACGTATAAATATAAATAAATAAATAAATACAAAACTCAACAGAAAGGAAACTAAGAAGTCCCAACAGTCCCTGGGGAAAAAACCTCAAACATAGCCTGAACGGCTCATAAATAAAAGTCCATAACCTGAAAGGAAAAAACAGAAAATATATACAATATTTACAGTACAAGGCCTTTATGGCCGAGACCACATGAGTAAGAGCCTTTATGGCTCAGACAAAAACATAAACCATATGCAATTTCCATATTCAAACCTGCCGCTTACGGCCTATATGGCCTAAACTATATACAAAGGACCTAACCATACTATTATATACACCACAGGGGAGAGCTAAGGAACCCGCAGATCTTCCACGTCTGACCCCTACAACCTACCATGCAAAAGGCTGCCAAAAAGATCCGAACGCAAAAATCTAGGGAGTGCTGAAGGCAAAAACTAGGGACAGATCCCACCACCCGAGATCAACAGACTGCAGCAACAGGCTTGATGTTCCTCCACGCCTCCATCCAAGCTCTGCGTCGCAGCCTGTCTTTCTCAGGACCCCGAATTTTCCCCACCTCACCAAGGATGTCACTTGCCACCACCTGAACAGGGAGGACCTTCTGCCGAATGGAGACCTGACACCGTGCCATCCAAGTGTAATAACGGACAACTAAGCTGACTAAAAACAGGGTGTCCAAATTAAAACCCATGTGACTCTCGAATGCTCCGTACACCCACTCCGCATACGACATGCGATGGAGGAAAGGAACACCCAGAGCCCCTCCCACCTGTTTATACACCTCTACGTTAAAGGGGCACTGAAGCAAGAAGTGGTCCATAGTCTCCACTTCACCCCCACACTCCGACCTCGAACAACCACGGTCATCCGCAGGACGATACTTCAGGTTACCCCTCACATAGAGCCTGCCGTGGAAGGCGAGCCAGGCCTGGTCCCGCAACTTCAGGGGGATCCGCTCCAGATTTATCAACCGCAAACCCTCCTTCATAACATGGCCCGGGCAATCTCTCAAGGCCAGCGGCGCATGGAAAGCAGATGCCACAATCCACTCACCCAGGAGCCTCCTGGGGAGGGACCGGACCACCTCCGCAGTCACATGCCACCGCCGGAGTAACTTCAGGCACGGGGCCACATAAGCCGGGAGCTTACCATGCTTGACCCGCAGGCTTCTCACTGGCCCGCCACTCTCCCAACTGTTCAGAAAGGGTCAAAACCAGATCCGGAACAGTCCTACCCATGCAGGCGGTCTCTCTGCCAGCATGTTACCAAAGTTATGTTTCAAGAACATCAGAGAGAAAAAGACCACCGGGTTGACCATACCTAGGCCACCCTCCCACCTGGATGAGTAAGTCACGTCCCTCTGGACGAGGTTCAGCCGATTCCCCCATAACATCTGGAAGAAACAGCTATAGATCCTCTTATAGAGCGACTCTGGCAAGAGGCAAATGAAGCTGACGTATAAAAAGACTGGGAGCAGGAAAGTCTTGATCAAATCAACCCTTTCCCTCAAGGAGGGCCCTTCCAGCATCTCACTTTGACCTCGGCATCCGACAGCTTGGATTCCCAATTTTGCTTGCTGTAATCAGCAGAGCCAAAATTGATGCCCAACGCTTTGATGTTCGGCTGAGGCACCGGGAAGGTGTCCGGGAATGAGAAGCTCTCACCCTCCCTACCCATCCAGAGAACTTCACATTTGTCCTGATTGACTTTGGAACCTGATGCCTCGGCATACTGATCCATTACTGAAACCACCTCCTGCGCCTCCTCTGGTCCAGAAATTAAAACAGAAACGTCATCAGCATAAGCCACAACTCTCAAAGGCGGATCTCCAGTGGCACCCACCGGCACCCCACTCACCGCCCTGCCATCTAGCCTCCTGACGAAGGGGTCGATGGCAAAGGCATAGAGCAAGGGACTCAGCGGGCACCCCTGGCGCACCCCAGATCCAACCTCAAAGGGCTGCCCAACCCAACCATTCACCAACATGAAGCTCTCCGCCCCTTGGTACAATATCTTCAACCAGCCGATGAACCTCCCCTCCAAACCATACCAGTCCAGGAGATGCCAGAGGTACTTGTGATCAACTCGATCAAAGGCCTTTGCCTGATCCACCGCCAGCAAGTATTTTCCCCATCCTTCAGCCTTACATCGCTCCAGAGCCTCCCGGACAGCTAACACCGCTGTAAAGGTACTCCTGCCCTGGACCAAGCAATGCTGCTGACGAGAAGGCAAATTTTCTGCCACTGACGACAAGCGCCAGAACAAGATCTTCGCCAGAACCTTTCTATCGACATTGAGGAGACTGATGGGGCGCCAGTTCTCAATAGCCGAAGGATCCTTACCCTTTGACAGGAGGATAACTGCAGACTGTCTCATGGAAGAGGGGAGAGATCCCTGATCCAGACAGCTGTTATACACTTCCGCGAGACGAGGTGCCAGGCGGGATTTAAAAGCCTTACAAAATTCGGCTGTCAGACCGTCTGGCCCAGGAATCTTTTTAATGGCCAGACTATCAATCGCTCTGGACCCCTCTTCTGCAGTAATCTTCCCAGTCAAACTCACCAGAGGGACATCACTGTCCAGACCAGGCGTGGATTCCAAAAAGCTCGACATCCCTGTCCGGTCAAGGTGCTTCTCACTCAGTAAATCCGCATAAAAGGACCTGGAGACCTCCAAAATCCCTGACCTGGATTTAGTCAGGGACCCTGTACTATCCCACAGAGCAGAGATCGTCTTAACTGCTGCACTCTGTTTGCAATTCTGGAAAGGGTCGGGTGAGTGGTATTTCCCTTAATCCCTCTCCAGAACCAAAGAGGCACGCCGATCATACTGGAGTTTCCTAAGGAGAAGCTTCATCTCCGAGGTTGCCCCCGAATCTCCACCGCTAGAAACAAGGCGGTCGAGCTTCCTCCGCAACCGCTGGTAGGCGTTATACTGCCAAAAGAGGTCCAACAATTCCAGCCGCATGGACACGTCATATTCTCCAGTACCAACTGGAGCAATAAACGCGAAAATATCCGCGGCACGGAAGCCCATCTCTAATATGCGGTCTATGACCTCTCTCCTGCTAAGGGGGGGGCCCTCCCCTGACCATTTCAACTGAACAACATTTCGTCTTGCAGCGGAAGTGAGTAGGTTACCTGCCCTTGCCCGGGCCGATCCCACTGACCCCTGACCTCCCCTAACTGCAGCAGAGTAACTGAGCCCCGATCTAGCCCCAGGGGCACTCAACACCAAGGGGGCATGACCAGGGGAAGCCGCCACACCAGCAGCAGCAACTGAAGGGGCAGACGCTGATGAGCCATGACCTGGGGGAGCCCGGGGCTGGGGACCACCCATACCAGCAGGAGAACCCACCTGAGCCTGATCCGCAGGAGCCTGGACCTGAGAACCTGGAGCCCCCTGAGGAGAAACCGGGGACCTGCTGGTTGCACACGAGAGGCCACCATGCCCCCCAAAGGGGCGGGGCCTAGTGGGACCACCACCGGAGGGGAAACACCCTTAGCTAGGACTGTAGGGCTAACCTGCACCTCAGACAATTTTGCAGGCATTATACCCGCTACCCCAGTGTCCAGAACCATCTCACCAACACACTCAGCAGAGTCCTTCTCAGTCTCCCCTTCCAGTGGCTCCCCTGCCTTTGACAACACGTCCTTGGGGATGCGTTGCAGCATGACAAAGGCAGCATGCTCTTTCACCACCGGCTTAGCCGGCTTGCGGGGGATGAGATCACTTTCAGCTTCTTCCTCTGAGTCCTCGGACGTAAACCTGAAGTCGGCTCCACGCAGCTCTGCAACCGCCTCTGCCAGGAACTGCAATCCGCCCGCCATCTCCGCCTCCTCCACCTGGGTCCCCCAATCCACAGGCAGCTGCCCAGGGGGAGGGACTCTGATGATCCTGCGACCACGCTGTCTTCCATTTTATGCGCCATTTCCTCTGAGGGTGCTGCGGGCTCAGCCTGCCCCTGCTCGCCTTCCACCAGCAACTCCCCCGACAATTCCTCCACCGAGGAGGCCTCCTCCACCGGACCCCGCATCGCCGCAACACTGCGGCTTCTTGCAGCCTTAAATCTCGCTTCATTCAGATACTTCTCACTTAGGACGCCGCTCTTGCACTGCAGCGCCGCCACATACCTCCCCTGCTGTGACACACGTAGTTCCAGCACCAGTTTCATGGTCTGCCGCTTTGTAGACCATACACGGTCGTAGGATGACCGGAGCTTCTTTAGCTCCAGAGTCAGCTTCTGGAGCTTGGCTTCCTCCTTCTCTACTAACCTGGCCCGAGCGGCCACACGGTCTCGGTAGGCAGAGTAAGCTTCCCCCTTCCTAGGGGCCATTCCCAGGTCCTCCACTGGTGGAAAAGAGAGGTCGGTACTAAGCCCCTCCAGGGCCTTCTCCTCGCTGGACCCAGGCCCAGGATCCGCCATCCTGCCTGGGCTGGGCAGGGCACTTTAGCCCCAGGCTTCTCAGGCCTTTCTAGAGCTCAGCAGACAAGTGCAACACACCCTCTCTCAGGAATGGCTTCACCAATAGTGGTGGGACTCAGCTGCCATGTGGGCTGCAGTACCAGGGCTGGCCAGTGGGTGCTCTCAGCAACCAGAAGCATCCTGTCTGCTTCCTGCCTGATCCTGACTCTGCTTTGATCCTGACTCTGAACAAACTCCGCCTGTCCTGACCTCATCTATTCTTGACCACTCTTCCGCTCGCTCCTGGTACCCTGTTTGCCCGTTTGCTACTGACCCGGCCTGCCCGACTACGTTTGATTGTATATATGGTTATCTGTTGGAGGTTGGGTTGTTTGCACTGTGTTATGTTTACCTTGCACTGCGTTTTGTTGTTTAGTCTTAATAAATTGTCTTATCCTGTGTCAGTCCACACACCTCTGGTCATACCGGGAGCCCTGACACTCGTCCTGAGCCTCCTGGGTTAGAGATGGTGGCCCATGTCACAATCATGTACAAAGGGAGAGGCGCGGTTCTCCATTTTGCTCTAAACGTCTGCATTTTGGTATTTCTCTGAAACTCATACAGTGAGGAACAGAAGTAAGTTTTCACCCTGCGATTTTGCAAGTTATCCCACTTAGAAATCATGGAGGGGTCTGCAATTCACATTGTAGGTGCATTCCCACTCTGAGAGACAGAATTAAAAAAAAATTCAGGAAATCACATTGTATGATTTTTAAAGAATTTATTTGTCTTGCACTGCTGAACATAAGTATTTGAACACCTAAATAACAGCAAGAATTCTGCCTCTCAAAGACCTGTTACTGTGCCTTTTAAAAAGTCCACCTCTACTCCACTCATTAATCTAACTTAGTAGCACCTGTCTGAGCTCTTTAAAGATACCTGTCCACCCCACAGTCAGTCAGACGCCAACTACTACCATGGGCAAGACCAAAGAGCTGTCAAAAGACACCAGAGACAAAATTGTGGACCTCCACAAGGCTGGAAAGGATTATGGGGCAATTGCCAAGCAGCTTGGTGAAAATAGATCAACTGTTGGACCAATTGTTAGAAAATGGAAGAGGCTAAGGACGACTGTGTCTCCCTCGGACTGGGGCTCCATGCAAGATCTCACCTCATGGGGTATCACTGATGATAAGAAAGGTGAGGAATCAGCCCAGAACTACAAGGGAGGAGCTGGTGAATGACATGAAGAGAGCTGGGACCACAGTTTCAAATGTCACTGTCGGTAGAACACGCCGTCATGGTTTCAAATCGTGCATTGCACGGAAGGTTCCCCTGCTGAAGTCATCACATATCCAGGCCCGTCTGAAGTTTGCCAATGACCATCTGGATGATCCAGAGGAAGCATGGGAGAAAGTCATGTGGTCAGATGAGACCAAAGTAGAACTTTTTGGTCTAAACTTCACTCGTTGTGTTTGGAGGAAAAAGGATGAGTTGCACCCCAAGAACACCACCCCTACTGTGAAGCATTGGGGTGGTAACATCATGCTTTGGGGGTGCTTTTCTGCGAAGGGGACAGGACGTGTCAGGGATCACTGCGACGCATGAGTCTGCACATGCGTAGGTGTCCGACTAGACATGCAGGCAGGTGGGCACTAGGACCCAGGCGCGCCTGTCACATATGACGGCGCTGGCAGGCACTAGGACCCAGGCGCACCTGTCAGCGCCGGGTGGGCTATTTAAACCAGCCTGTACAGACACAAGTTGTCGCTTGGTCTTATTGTCCTGTTCCTGTATTCTGTTCTGTGAAGCTTCCTGTTGCCAACCTCTGCATTTGATCCTGACCCTGCTGATTGTCTCCTGCTTGACCCCTGGCTTGACCCGACCATTCTTCTGCCTGATCCTCTCTACCACGCTGCCCGTTAGTTGCTGAACCTGGCTCGTGACCCTGACCATTCTCTGCCTGCTCCTCTGGTACCTCGCTGCCCGCACGTTGCTGACCTGGCCTACCTGACTACTCCTTACGCTACCCTGACGATCCATCCATCCATCTCGCACGGATCTGTCCCTGTTACCAGGCCTGCCAGCATCTTCACGTCAGGCTCTATTTCCCACACACCCCTGACGGTACTCTCTACCACTGCCGGACGTACTCGGGGGTCGCGACCTGGTCTCAGTCTGCTCCAAGTCCATCCCCACCATTATGGCCCTGGTGAATAAGCAGATTGGGACTTAGACCCCACGCCCTGAGGAACCCCGCGCTGTGGGTTGCTAGAGACTCCGCCAGGTGGTGCTTGACAGGACGACTGCACTGTATTAAGGAGAGGATGAATGGGGCAATTTATTGTGAGATTTTTAGCAACAACCTCCTTCTCTCAGTCAGAGCATTGAAGATGGGTCATGGTTGGGTCTTCCAACATGACAATGACCCAAGGCACACAGCCAGGATAACCAAGGAGTGGCTCCGTAAGAAGCATATCAAGGTTCTGGAGTCCTAGCCAGTCTCCAGACCTAAACCCAATATAATATCTTTGGAGGGAGCTGAAACTCCATGTTGCTCAGCGACACCCCCGAAACCTGACAGATCTAGAGGAGATCTGTGTGGAGGAGTGGGCCAAAATCCCTGTTGCAGTGTGTGCAAACCTGATCAAGAACTACAGGATACGTTTGACCTCTGCAAGTGCAAACAAAGGCTTCTGTACCAAATATTAACACTGATTTTCTCAGGTGTTCAAATACTAATGTTCAGCAGTGCAAGACAAATTCCTTAAAAATCATACAATGTGATTTCCTGAATTTTCTCAGAGTGCGAATGTACCTACAATGTGAATTTCAGACCCCTCCATGATTTCTAAGTGGGAGAACTTGCAAAATCGCAGGGTGAACTCTTACTTCTGTTCCTCACTGTATGCAATCACCTGAGGGGGGGGGGTGTAGCAGCCGTGGACACTAGAGCCAGGCATGGCTCTCACTGTGTTAAGAAGTCTTAATGTTATCCCCTCATTCCCTCTCCCTCAGGAATGCAATCAGTGTATGATGCTGAGCCCCTGCCCAACAGTCCTCTGCCCAAAAAAGCCTTGGCTTGTCCATTGTAGGAAGATACCAGTTGATTTTGGGTAGAAAAAGAAGCTGTTATGCTTTGTGTGTAGTCAGAGAAGTGAGGACCTTCTGCGTTTTAACATCTAGCAGACCGAGAGCTGTAACAACGAAACTGAGTGCGAGACCAGAAATCCCTTTTTAGCTCATCAGACTTGAAACTGCTTAACCCCAGGCATCTATTTGGCAAGTACTTATTTACCTAAGCTTCTTTCTGTTATCTGTTTGCTGTGCTGTTGTGCTCTGTATATTTTTATATATAGCTCTTGAATGTAACTTACAAATCCCTGCCGCTGAAGAGCGCTACTATGAGTGTTTAACCCTCTGTATAACCTGTCTGTGGATATAGCGATATACCGACGATTAACCAATCATCTAAGTGTATTGTTGAGTTTCCTCTTTCTCTGTACAAAAAGGAGGTGGTGGCAGTGTGAAGGGTTAATTGCGTAATTAACCTGGCCCGGTAACAAACGCTCCCAGGCTGCAGGTGCTTAGATTGTGGTCCAATTAGCTGGAAAATCGGTGTGCAGGGTGCAGCTGGGCGTGGCATTGTTACGCAAGTGACATCGCAGTTTCAGATTGGCTAGTCCTTCGGTCACGAGTTTGGTGAGAAGGTCAGGGGTCTGACGTCACATTCGTCACAGCCCATACCCTTTGCTCAGGTCCATGATGGTTAGACAGCGGGCACCTGCCGGATGCTTCATTACCTCATGGCTCCTGGGCATGGGGTGGGCCACAACCACAGGGCTGGCACTCAGTGTTCCAAGGTTCTCACAAAGCCTGGTCATCTGATCTTGTTTGGGGATTGAGACTACCGGGGATGCCCATACTCTGCGGGACTCCTGGATTCCTCTGTCTCTTTGGCCCATTAAGTCTGCACCTCCTGTGAGATGAGGTGGGCCGAAGGCATGAGGGACACCCTGCCGTTCAACTCATGAACAGCACGGTGAGCTCTCCCCGGGTTTCCCTGAACCCAGACACCATCTATCATAGGCCTTGCCAGCAGCTTCTGTACCTGAATGGAAATGAAAGGCGATTGTAGCTGAAGGCTGAAGCTCCCTCTCTGAGGGCCGGCTATCAACTCCGATGAGTCCCCTCGCACCTCCAACACAGGTGTGCTGTCACTGCCTCTGTCATGTGTTGGTCTGCCTGGTGGTGGGGAAGGGAATCTAAGCCAGCAATAGGGGGAGGGGGTTTCCTCCCTAGCTTCAGATTCTCTCCACACACCCTGACAGGCCAGATCAGGTGATATGCCTTCAGTTCCCACACCCCCTGCTGGTAGACCATTCATTTCACCATCCCTGCATTGTTAACCTTTCTCAGCAGGGAATCTCACAGCTAGCTGCCTGCTGAAGTCCACGTGTGGATCGCTTTTCAGTGCTGCCTTGCCCGTGGAACTAGAAGTACTAACCAGCTGTTGTTTACCTTTCTCAGCAGGGGAGCTCACAGCTAGCTGGCTGCTGAAGTCCACGTTTAGATTGCTTTTCAGTGCTGCCTTACCCGTGGGACTACAAGTACCAGCAGGCTGTCCAGTACCATGCAATGACAACGGCTGGGCGCTTATCAAGGTAGAATCCTCTGTGCCTGGGCAAGGAACAGGCCTATCCAGACCATCCCTTTGCTCAGCCCACAGAGATTGTACCTCTGCCCCCCTACCAGCACTGTGGGTGACCCCCAACAATGAGAATGCATAATTTTTAATATCATGACCATCATCCTCATTATCATCATTAGCATTATCAACATTATCATCAACATTAGCAATGTCTGCATCATCGCGTCATTATCATCATTATCAACAGTTACGTTTATAATATCAATGACAGATGAGTTCATTACCTCCCCATGCAAGGGGATTTCTTCTCCTACAGTTAATGGAGAATCCTGTAGCCCCACTCTATTCCCAGTCCGCTCCCTCTGTCCAGCCACAGGTTGCCCAGACATTACCCCAACATCTGCACACAGTACCTTGGCACGTCCAGAGAGTTCCAAGGGGGCCTTCCGGGTATTCTCGGCAGGGGCATAATAGGACACAAGAGTACCCAAATCGGCACCCAACAAAACAGGTGTGGGAATTTCATCCGAGACCCCCACCTCCCTCATCCCCCTTCCCGCACCCCAATCTATGAATACCTTTGCATAGGGTATGCGTGAACTGGTCCCCCCAACTCCTGTGAGGGTAAGGAACTTTCCTGGGATGAGGTTCCTTTGCTCGATCACCTCTGGCCGGATCAAGGTGACTTCCGCCCCAGTTTCACGGAAACCAGTTACAGACCGGTTGCCCACAGTGACTGGCTGCAAGTTGGCGGGGGTTACCCACATCTTTCTGCGGACAAACAGCACGGAAGAAGAGTTGCTGGCCCGGTGATGTCATCTGCTTCTGCTCTGGACACTGCGTCCTGAGATGTCCGGATTTCCCACAGGTGAAACATCTGCGGTTGTCAGGCAGGGATGGCTTGGCTCCAAGTACTGCAGGTGTTGGCGGAGGGGAAGCTTGACTCACCGGCATAGGAGGGGTTGCTATGAGTGATTTCCCTCCTTTCCAGCCATTTGGAGGAGCCTTGGGATGATCAGACACCCGCGTGTGGACATAGGTATCTGCCAAATTGGCTGCAGCTTTAGCAGATGCTGGTTCTTTTTCTAAGACAAACTGTCTGACATCTGTTGGGCAGATATGAAGGAGCTGATCTCATATGGTGAGATCCTCTAAAGACTCGTAGAAGTCAACTTTCAGTCCTTCAGTCCACTGCTGGAATGTGGTGCGTAAGTGTCTCTCCACATCCGTGTAAGAATCCCTAGGTCCCTTTTACAAGGACGTAAACCGCTTGCGGTACACTTCCGGGGTCATCTGGTACTTCCTGATGATGGCATCTTTTAGAACTTTGTAATCGTCATCCTGCCCCTCTGGCAATTCAACAAACGCATCCAGGGCCTTGCCTCGTAGCCCTGGTGTCAGGTACCGAGCCCATTGAGCTTGGGGCAGATGGTACTGACGGCATGTTTTTTCAAATGACAGTAAATACGTGTCAATGCCACTATCCTTTTCCATCACTGGAAACTTGGCTGCTGTGCCCACGGCCAGAGAGGCGTCTCTATGCTCTAAGGACCCAGGGTGCTGAACCTGTCGCTGCAGCTGGAGCCTCGCCATCTCCAGTTCGTGCTGACTATCAGCTTCCCTCTGCACCGCCTCTCTCTCAGCCTGGCGTTTCGCAGCTTCTCTGTCCGCCGCTGCTTGGCGTTCCGCAGCTGCTCTGTCAGCCACTGCTTGGCGTTCCACAGCTGCTCTGTCAGCCTGGCGTTCAAGGAACCGCAGGTATGCCCCAGGATCTGCCTCCATGATGCGTTTCAGGGCTTCCTGCATCTGAGGAAAGTCTCTGCTGGTTACAGGCAATCCTGTGCTGGCTTGCTCAGGCTGTGGTGTGCAGATAACATTCGATGATACTCCAGTGTCAGTCTCTGTATGCCCATCCTGCGAGGCCGTCTCTGAGCCACTGGGATCGGAGGTAGCGGGAACCCCGTCATGGTCAAGTTCCCCCGAGTTCTGGTCTGCTCAGATATCATGCTCCAGTAGGTCACGAATCAAATCTTCACGAGTTTTGCGACAGACGTCCATTCCTCGTGAGGTACATTCCGCACTCAAGTCACTTTTGCTCATTTTCTTGTATTCTGCTGCACCAGGCATAATTGAAAGCAAAGATAGGATAGAAAGTAGAAAAAGGAAGGAGCTGTTGCTATATGTCTCTTTCTCTCTCTCTCTCTCTCACGCTGCCAGCCAATATGTGACGATCGCGGTGTCAGACCCCAGCCCTTCTCACAAAACTCGTGACTGAAGGACTAGCCAATCTAAAACCGCGCTGTCACGTGCTTAGCATTGCCACGCCCAGCTGCACTCTGCACAAAGATTTTCCAGTTAATGGACCACAATCTGTGTATCTGCAGCGATTGTTACTGGGTCCGGTTAATTACGCAATTAACCCTTCACACTGCCACCACCTCCTTTTTGTACAGATAAAGAGGAAACTCGGCAATATCAGCAATAACACTATGATGTTTGAATAATTGTTGGTATACCACTGTCACCGCAGGCAGAGATATACCGAAGTTTAAAACACACACACAGTAGCGCTCTTTAGAGGCAGGAATTTGTAGTTTGCATTGTCATGCCTAATTCCGTGTCTGCTATAGACACATCTTTTTTTTGGGGTGTCCTTTGGGTTGGAGTACCAGGAATGCAGCCAGCTAACTGCATCTGGATTGGGGGTTTGGGCCATAGCACCTTCTGAATACAAAAGGGCCATGATGGTCTCTTCCTGGAATTTTTGGAAGGATCCAGTATGCCCAATTGCTTTGTAAAGCACAAAAGCGTTATATAGAGACAATTGAAATAAATAAACAGACTGACACTTTTTTGTACCAGTATCTGGATTTTTGGGAAACTAAGTATGGATTCATCATCTGGTCGTTGAACTCCACCCCATCCATGTTAAGGTTATAGTCGTGGACACAGAGGGGCTTCTCAACAACACCAGCTACAGTGGTAGTTTGGATGGTCGTGTCTGCGTGAATGGAAGACAGGACGAAAACATCCCATTTGTCCTTCCACTTCACTGTGAGCAATTCATCATTTCTCAAGCAGGCTTTTCCCCCCTTTCTAAGAGGGGTATTTACAAGCCGTTGGGTGAGGCCCCAAAGATTAGGTCACACGGTGCCACATGCGCCAATTCCAATATTGTACAAATGTCTAAATAGTGGCACGCTTGAATAAACATTGTCCACATATAAGTGGTACCCATATGGGAAAAGGATGACACCAAGTCCCAAACTACCTTGCCACTGCTCCCCATGTAGTCTGGGCATCCGGGGGCTGCATGTGACTATCTTTTCCATCATAAATCCAAAACTTACATGTATAGCCTGTTACCTTCTCACAGTTCTTATACATCTTGACCCCATATCTGGCACGCTCGCTGTGGAGAAATTGTTTGAATGCAAGGTGTCCAGAAAAACTAATGAGGGACTCATCAACACAGATGTTTTGCTGGGGAGTAGAGATGAGCGAATCGAAGTAGGCGAAGTGGAATTCGTTTCGAATATTAGGAAAATTTCGATTCGCGTCGAATCCGAAAATAAGCAGACTTCGGATGCGCGAATCGAAATTTTTCCTAAAATGGCGGCGACATGTGCGGCGACGGAGCGGGGATGTCTGGGAAGGCGCGCAGACAAGGCGCGCTGACCCATAATGCATTCATTCATGACATGTGATCGCATTAGCCAATCAGCAGCCAGCCAGCCAGTACAGTGTAATGGTCGAGCTATAAATGGTGGCCATTTTAGAATTCTCCATTTGCCTCCAGTCATTCAACAGAGGCAGACCTGGCTGTATGCAGGGAGAGAGTTAGGGACAGAGAAACGTTAGTTAGGGCCACAGAATCGTTACTTAGGGCCTTAGAAACGTTACATAGGGCCACAGAAACGTTTACTTAGGGCCACAGAATCGTTAGTTAGGGCCACAGAAACGTTACTTAGGGACACAGAATTGTTACTCAGGGACAGACAGAATTGTTACTGAGGGATACAGAATTGTTACTGAGGGCCACAGAATCGTTACTTAGGGCCACAGAAACGTTACTTAGGGCCACAGAATTGTTACTTAGGGACAGACACAGAACTGTTACTGAGGGACACAGATTTGTTACTGAGGGCCACAGAATCGTTACTTAGGGCCACAGAAACGTTACTTAGGGCCACAGAATTGTTACTTAGGGACAGACACAGAATTGTTACTGAGGGCCACAGAATCGTTACTTAGGGCCACAGAATTGTTACTTAGGGACAGACACAGAATTGTTAGTGAGGGACACAGATTTGTTACTGAGGGCCACAGAATCGTTACTTAGGGCCACAGAAACGTTACTTAGGGCCACAGAATTGTTACTTAGGGACAGACACAGAATTGTTATTGAGGGACACAGAATTGTTACTGAGGGCCACAGAAACGTTACTTAGGGCCACAGAAACGTTACTTAGGGCCACAGAATCGTTACTTAGGGCCACAGAAACGTTACTTAGGGCCACAGAAACGTTACTTAGGGACACAGAATTGTTACTCAGGGACAGACAGAATTGTTATTGAGGGACACAGAATTGTTACTGAGGGCCACAGAACCGTTACTTAGGGCCACAGAAACGTTACTTAGGGCCACAGAATTGTTACTTAGGAACAGACACAGAATTGTTACTGAGGGACACAGATTTGTTACTGAGGGCCACAGAATCGTTACTTAGGGCCACAGAATTGTTACTTAGGGACAGACACAGAATTGTTATTGAGGGACACAGAATTGTTACTGAGGGCCACAGAACCGTTACTTAGGGCCACAGAAACATTACTTAGGGCCACAGAATTGTTACTTAGGGACAGACACAGAATTGTTACTGAGGGACACAGATTTGTTACTGAGGGCCACAGAAACGTTACTTAGGGCCACAGAAACGTTACTTAGGGCCACAGAATCGTTACTTAGGGCCACAGAAACATTACTTAGGGCCACAGAAACTTTACTTAGGGCCACAGAATTGTTACTTAGGGACACAGAATTGTTACTCAGGGACAGACACAGAATTGTTACTGAGGGATACAGAATTGTTACTGAGGGCCACAGAAACGTTACTTAGGGCCACAGAACCGTTACTTAGGGCCACAGAAACGTTACTTAGGGACACAGAATTGTTACTCAGGGACAGACACAGAATTGTTACTGAGGGACACAGAATTGTTACTGAGGGCCACAGAACTGTTACTGAGGGCCACAGAACTGTTACTTAGGGCCACAGAAACGTTACTTAGGGCCACAGAAACGTTACTTAGGGCTACAGAAACGTTACTTAGGGCCACAGAATCGTTACTTAGGGCCACAGAACCGTTACTTAGGGCCACAGAAACGTTACTTAGGGACACAGAATTGTTACTCAGGGACAGACACAGAATTGTTACTGAGGGACACAGATTTGTTACTGAGGGCCACAGAACCGTTACTTAGGGCCACAGAAACATTACTTAGGGACACAGAATTGTTACTCAGGGACAGACACAGAATTGTTACTCAGGGACAGACACAGAATTGTTACTCAGGGACACAGAATTGTTACTGAGGGACACAGAATTGTTACTCAGGGACACAGAATTGTTACTGAGGGACACAGAATTGTTACTGAGGGACACAGAATTGTTACTGAGGGACACAGAATTGTTACTCAGGGACACAGAATTGTTACTCAGGGACAGACACAGAATTGTTACTCAGGGACAGACACAGAATTGTTACTGAGGGACACAGAATTGTTACTGAGGGACACAGATTTGTTACTGAGGGACACAGAACCGTTACTTAGGGCCACAGAAACGTTACTTAGGGACACAGAATTGTTACTCAGGGACAGACACAGAATTGTTACTCAGGGACACAGAATTGTTACTGAGGGACACAGAATTGTTACTCAGGGACACAGAATTGTTACTCAGGGACACAGAATTGTTACTGAGGGACACAGAATTGTTACTCAGGGACACAGAATTGTTACTCAGGGACACAGAATTGTTACTCAGGGACAGACACAGAATTGTTACTGAGGGACACAGAATTGTTACTGAGGGACACAGAATTGTTACTGAGGGCCACAGAACTGTTACTTAGGGCCACAGAAACGTTACTCAGGGACACAGAATTGTTACTCAGGGACAGACACAGAATTGTTACTCAGGGACACAGAATCGTTTAATTAAAGAGTATGTCAGACAACATGCAGAGGAGTGGCAGAGGAGGCAATGTTTTAGGAGCGAGCAGACGTGGCAGCAGAGGAAGGGGTCGAGGCAGCACTATTCGCAGCCAGAGGCCAGTGCTCCCGGTGTCATCCAGCGGTCGTGTCTCCACCGACAACCCTGCCGTCATTGATTGGTTGGCTCGGTCGTCTTCCTCTTCCCAGGTCACCTCTGACACCTACAGCCAACGGTCGGTGGGTACGTCAGACACAACCGTTAGTTGGCATGGCCCGGGACCAAGCCCACTGAAATCACGTGTCCTCTACCTGCCCCTGTCCTTTGGTGTTCCCTCACCAAGCGAAGTATCGCATGCTGTGGGCTCAGCCCCACTGTACAGTGAGGAAGAGCAAACAGAGGGCGGTCAGGAACGGGGGGAGACATCCGCCTCTTCAGCAGCCAGGCGAAGAAGTAGTGGCGAGGAGAGTGGCTCGGTAGCCGGTCTAGAGACAGGTCTGTCTCCTGACCCACACGCAGCCGAGGGGGCTAGTAGTGAGGCGGAGACCCTAATTGATGATGATGAGGCTGATCGCACTTGGCAGCCTCGTCGTCATCAGGCTATTGCTTCCGCATCATCAGGAGAAGAGGGTGGCAGCTTGGCAGCGAGCAAAACAGTCGGTGGGTTGCCCAGGAGGCAGCAGGGTCGCAGCAGTGTCAGTGGAGGCAAACGGCCACGGAGTACAGCACCAGCTCCACTGCAGCCTACCACCACGGCCAGTAGTGGTGCCGGTGTGCACGGAGGAAGCAGCAGTCAGCCAGTGAGGAGTATCGGGGGCAAAGTTTCCTACTCGGCGGTGTGGCAATTTTTTGTCAAGCCGCCCGAGGAAGTAAACGTAGCCGTATGTCGACTATGTGGCCAGAAAGTCAAGCGTGGCCAGATGGCCCATGTTGGGACTACAGCGTTGCGGCAGCATATGCAGCGTCGCCATTTGGTGGCCTGGGAAAACCGTGATAAAGATACGGCGGTTCTGCCCGCCCCAGCCCCCGCTCCATCACCCGCTCCGTTACTTGCTCCGTCACCCGACGTCAATCGCCCTCTATCAGCCAGTCAAGGCTCCAACACCTCTGCTGAGGGGAGTTGTCGCTCGTTGCCATCTTCCGCTCGTTCAGATGCTCCTTCTCCTGCTACTCCTGTTCACGGATTCCGTCAGCAGTCTTTCTTGGAATCCGTTTCCAAGAGACAACAGTTTGCGAGCACGCACCCGACGGTGCAAAAGCTGAACGTCCTCCTGTCCAAGTTGCTGGTGCTGCAGTCCCTCCCTTTCCAAGTGGTGGACTCAGCACCTTTCCGAGAAATGATGGCTTGTGCCGCGCCGCGGTGGAGAGTGCCAAGCCGTCATTTCTTCGCCAAAAAGGCAGTGCCAGCCCTGCATTCACATGTAGAAGAGATGGTGGGCCAGTCTTTAAGCATGTCGGTCTCTGCCAAAGTGCACGGCAGCGCCGACGTGTGGAGCTGTAACTACGGTCAGGGACAGTACATGTCATTTACGGCCCACTGGGTGAACGTGGTGCCGTCACAGCCGCACCAGCAACTTGGACAGGTCACGCCGCTTTTGCCTCCATGTTTGCACGTCCTTGGTCCACAAAACATGTCCGCCTCTACCACCTCTTCTTCCTTCGTGTCCTCAGCCGCCACCCCCGTTACCCGACCGTCATATCACATGTGCAGGGCGCAACGGTGTCACGCTGTGCTGCACCTGGTATGCCTTGGCGAACGTAGTCACACAGGGGAGGAACTTCTCAGTGTAATAAACAGAGAAATCGACAGATGGCTGTCTCCGCGCAAACTCAAAATCGGAAACCATGTTGACCGACAACGGAAAGAACATGGTGTCTGCTCTGCGTCAAGGAAGGTTGTGCCATGCGCCATGCATGGCTCACGTGTTCAATCTGGTTGTCAAGCGGTTCCTAAAATCCACCATCCCACTGCAAGACATCCTTAAAATGTCACGTAAACTTTGCAAGCATTTCAGCCATTCCTACACCGCAAAGCACACCCTCCTTGAGCTGCAGCGGCAGAACAGAATTCCACAGCATCGTCTGATCTGCGACGTTGCAACAAGGTGGAATTCAACCCTACACATGTTAGACCGCCTTTACGAACAGCGAAAGGCCATCACCGATTTCCTGATGTTACAAGCGGATAAAGGTACTCCCCTGTGTAACTTCGATGTCAGCCATTGGCAGCTCATGCGTGACACCTGCCGCTTGCTCAGGCCCTTTGAGGAGGCCACGCTATTCGTGAGTCGCCAGGGCTATGGGATGAACGACGTCATTCCTCTGTTGCACGTCCTGGAACAAATGCTGTTAACAATGGCTGGTCAGGGTGCGGTAGACGTGGCGCACAGATCTCAACGCCACATGACCCCTGTGGGGGCAGGACAGGAAGAAGAGGAGGAGGTAGAGGAGGACATTGGTGCTCAGGAATTATTGAGTGAAATGGGTGGTTTTTCCACTCAGCGGACAGGAGTGGAGGAGCAGGAGCATCTGGTAGAGGAGGAGGAGGAGGAGACAGAGGACCCAGACGCACCGTGGCAGTATGCTGTGGAGATGGAGGCAGGGAGTCCCTCGCATTCCTTGGCACAAATGGCCCATAGCATGCTCGGTTGCTTGCGTAGCGACAGCCGAATAATAACCATCAGACAGAGGGATGACTTTTGGCTGTCCACCTTGTTGGACCCTCGCTACCGTTCAAAAATGGTGGCCTTTTTCACACCTGCTGAGAGGGAGGCCAAAATAACGTACTATAAAAACCACCTATGTAGTCAGTTGGTCTCTGCCTTTGTGCGCCAACGTCCATCCTCAGACACTGTGGGCCCTGTGCGCTCGCGTTCCACTGCCATGGCAGCAGGGGAGGGGTGGGGTGGTAGGAGCAGTGGTAGCTCCACCAGCAGCGACTGCCTCAGTCTGCAGTCGATGATGAGTAGCTTTCTTCACCAGCGCAGTGAGGAAACTACTAACCATCCGCAGCAGCAGCAGCATCAGGTGGACCTGGAGCAGGACCTCAAACAACAGGCTTGGGCCTACTTGGACAGCACCCTGCCAACCGAGGTAGACAATCCCCTTGACTACTGGGCAACGAAACTTGACCTTTGGCCCTAACTAGCTGAATTTGCCCTTGAAAGGCTGTCATGCCCGGCCAGTAGCGTGGCATCGGAGCACGTGTTTAGTGCGGCAGGAGGTATTGTAACTCCGCGGAGGACACGACTGTCCACCCAAAGTGTGGAGAGACTCACGTTTGTGAAAATGAATCAGGCGTGGATTAGTCTGGATTTCAAACCACCAGTTCCTGACACAACTGATTAAATCCGCCATGAATCATGCCGCTGCCATGTGCCACTTTCAGGTCTACTCACACTGCTGGTGTGTTCCATTTTTTGTCATAGGGTGCTGGCAGATTACAGGCCTCCCATAGCTGCTGCCAGGCCCCTAATCTGCCATGGGCCCCTATACCGCCTCCTCATGCTGCTGCCAGGTCCAGAGTCTCTCATGGGTCCCTGTACGGCCTCCCATTGCTGCTGTCTCCATCGCCACACTCTGCCATGTGCCACTTTCAGGTCTCCTCACACACTGCTGGTGTGTTCAATTTTTTGACATAGGGTGCTGGCAGATTACGGGCCTCCCATAGCTGCTGCCAGGCCCCTAATCTGCCATGGGCCCCTATACCGCCTCCTCATGCTGCTGCCAGGTTCAGAGTCTCTCATGGGTCCCTATACGGCCTCCCATTGCTGCTGTCTCCATCGCCACACTCTGCCATGTGCCACTTTCAGGTCTCCTCACACACTGCTGGTGTGTTGAAATTTTTGACATAGGGTGCTGGCAGATTAGGGGCCTCCCATAGCTGCTGCCAGGCCCCTAATCTGCCATGGGCCCCTATACTGCCTCCTCACGCTGCTGCCAAGTCCAGAGTCTGTCATGGGTCCCTGTACGGCCTCCCATTGCTGCTGTCTCCATCGCCACACTCTGCCATGTGCCACTTTCAGGTCTCCTCACACTGCTGGTGTGTTCCATTTTTTGTCATAGGGTGCTGGCAGATTACGGGCCTCCTATAGCTGCTGCCAGGCCCCTAATCTGCCATGGGCCCCTGTACCGCCTCCTCATGCTGCTGCCAGGTCCACAGTGTCTCATGCCATGTGCCACTTTCAGGTCTCCTCACACTGCTGGTGTGTTGAATTTTTTGACATAGGGTGCTGGCAGATTACGGGCCTCCCATAGCTGCTGCCAGGCCCCTAATCTGCCATGGGCCCCTATACCGCCTCCTCATGCTGCTGCCAAGTCCAGAGTCTGTCATGGGTCCCTGTACGGCCTCCCATTGCTGCTGTCTCCATCGCCACACTCTGCCATGTGCCACTTTCAGGTCTCCTCACACTGCTGGTGTGTTCCATTTTTTGACATTGGGTGCTGGCAGATTACGGGCCTCCCATAGCTGCTGCCAGGCCCCTAATCTGCCATGGGCCCCTGTACCGCCTCCTCATGCTGCTGCCAGGTCCACAGTGTCTCATGCCATGTGCCACTTTCAGGTCTCCTCACACTGCTGGTGTGTTAAATTTTTTGACATAGGGTGCTGGCAGATTACGGGCCTCCTATAGCTGCTGCCAGGCCCCTAATCTGCCATGGGCCCCTATACCGCCTCCTCATGCTGCTGCCAGGTCCAGAGTCTGTCATGGGTCCCTGTACGGCCTCCCATTGCTGCTGTCTCCATCACCACACTCTGCCATGTGCCACTTTCAGGTCTCCTCACACACTGCTGGTGTGTTCAATTTTTTGACATAGGGTGCTGGCAGATTACGGGCCTCCCATAGCTGCTGCCAGGCCCCTAATCTGCCATGGGCCCCGATACCGCCTCCTCATGCTGCTGCCAGGTCCAGAGTCTCTCATGGGTCCCTGTACGGCCTCCCATTGCTGCTGTCTCCATCGCCACACTCTGCCATGTGCCACTTTCAGGTCTCCTCACACTGCTGGTGTGTTCCATTTTTTGTCATAGGGTGCTGGCAGATTACGGGCCTCCCATAGCTGCTGCCAGGCCCCTAATCTGCCATGTGCCCCTGTACCGCCTCCTCATGCTGCTGCCAGGTCCACAGTGTCTCATGCCATGTGCCACTTTCAGGTCTCCTCACACTGCTGGTGTGTTGAATTTTTTGACATAGGGTGCTGGCAGATTACGGGCCTCCCATAGCTGCTGCCAGGCCCCTAATCTGCCATGGGCCCCTATACCACCTGCTCATGCTGCTGCCAAGTCCAGAGTCTGTCATGGGTCCCTCTACGGCCTCCCATTGCTGCTGTCTCCATCACCACACTCTGCCATATGCCACTTTCAGGTCTCCTCACACACTGCTGGTGTGTTCAATTTTTTGACATAGGGTGCTGGCAGATTACGGGCCTCCCATAGCTGCTGCCAGGCCCCTAATCTGCCATGGGCCCCTATACCGCCTCCTCATGCTGCTGCATGGTCCAGAGTCTCTCATGGGTCCCTGTACGGCCTCCCATTGCTGCTGTCTCCATCGCCACACTCTGCCATGTGCCACTTTCAGGTCTCCTCACACACTGCTGGTGTGTTGAATTTTTTGACATAGGGTGCTGGCAGATTACGGGCCTCCCACAGATGCTGCCAGGCCCCTAATCTGCCATGGGCCCCTATACCGCCTCCTCATGCTGCTGCCAAGTCCAGAGTCTGTCATGGGTCCCTGTACGGCCTCCCATTGCTGCTGTCTCCATCGCCACACTCTGCCATGTGCCACTTTCAGGTCTCCTCACACTGCTGGTGTGTTCCATTTTTTGTCATAGGGTGCTGGCAGATTTCGGGCCTCCTATAGCTGCTGCCAGGCCCCTAATCTGCCATGGGCCCCTGTACTGCCTCCTCATGCTGCTGCCAGGTCCACAGTGTCTCATGCCATGTGCCACTTTCAGGTCTCCTCACACTGCTGGTGTGTTGTATTTTTTGACATAGGGTGCTGGCAGATTACGGGCCTCCTATAGCTGCTGCCAGGCCCCTAATCTTCCATGGGCCCCTATACCGCCTCCTCATGCTGCTGCCAAGTCCAGAGTCTGTCATGGGTCCCTGTACGGCCTCCCATTGCTGCTGTCTCCATCGCCACACTCTGCCATGTGCCACTTTCAGGTCTCCTCACACTGCTGGTGTGTTGAATTTTTTGACATTGGGTGCTGGCAGATTACGGGCCTCCCATAGCTGCTGCCAGGCCCCTAATCTGCCATGGGCCCCTGTACCGCCTCCTCATGCTGCTGCCAGGTCCACAGTGTCTCATGCCATGTGCCACTTTCAGGTCTCCTCACACTGCTGGTGTGTTGAATTTTTTGACATAGGGTGCTGGCAGATTACGGGCCTCCTATAGCTGCTGCCAGGCCCCTAATCTGCCATGGGCCCCTATACCGCCTCCTCATGCTGCTGCCAGGTCCAGAGTCTCTCATGGGTCCCTGTACGGCCTCCCATTGCTGCTGTCTCCATCGCCACACTCTGCCATGTGCCACTTTCAGGTCTCCTCACACACTGCTGGTGTGTTCAATTTTTTGACATAGGGTGCTGGCAGATTACGGGCCTCCCATAGCTGCTGCCAGGACCCTAATCTGCCATGGGCCCCTATACCGCCTCCGCATGCTGCTGCCAGGTCCAGAGTCTCTCATGGGTCCCTGTACGGCCTCCCATTGCTGCTGTCTCCATCGCCACACTCTGCCATGTGCAACTTTCAGGTCTCCTCACACACTGCTGGTGTGTTCCATTTTTTGTCATAGGGTGCTGGCAGATTAGGGGCCTCCCATAGCTGCTGCCAGGCCCCTAATCTGCCATGGGCCCCTGTACCGCCTCCTCATGCTGCTGCCAGGTCCACAGTGTCTCATGCCATGTGCCACTTTCAGGTCTCCTCACACTGCTGGTGTGTTGAATTTTTTGACATAGGGTGCTGGCAGATTACGGGCCTCCCATAGCTGCTGCCAGGCCCCTAATCTGCCATGGGCCCCTATACCGCCTCCTGTTGCTGCTGCCAAGTCCAGAGTCTGTCATGGGTCCCTGTACGGCCTCCCATTGCTGCTGTCTCCATCGCCACACTCTGCCATGTGCCACTTTCAGGTCTCCTCACACACTGCTGGTGTGTTCAATTTTTTGACATAGGGTGCTGGCAGATTACGGGCCTTCCATAGCTGCTGCCAGGCCCCTAATCTGCCATGGGCCCCTATACCGCCTCCTCATGCTGCTGCCAGGTCCAGAGTCTCTCATGGGTCCCTGTACGGCCTCCCATTGCTGCTGTCTCCATCGCCACACTCTGCCATGTGCCACTTTCAGGTCTCCTCACACACTGCTGGTGTGTTGAATTTTTTGACATAGGGTGCTGGCAGATTACGGGCCTCCCACAGCTGCTGCCAGGCCCCTAATCTGCCATGGGCCCCTATACCTCCTCCTCATGCTGCTGCAAAGTCCAGAGTCTGTCATGGGTCCCTGTACGGCCTCCCATTGCTGCTGTCTCCATCGCCACACTCTGCCATGTGCCACTTTCAGGTCTCCTCACACTGCTGGTGTGTTGAATTTTTTGACATAGAGTGCTGGCAGATTAGGGGCCTCCCATAGCTGCTGCCAGGCCCCTAATCTGCCATGGGCCCCTATACCGCCTCCTCATGCTGCTGCCAGGTCCAGAATCTGTCATGGGTCCCTGTACGGCCTCCCATTGCTGCTGTCTCCATCGCCACACTCTGCCATGTGCCACTTTCAGGTCTCCTCACACACTGCTGGTGTGTTCAATTTTTTGACATAGGGTGCTGGCAGATTACGGGCCTCCCATAGCTGCTGCCAGGCCCCTAATCTGCCATGGGCCCCTATACCGCCTCCTCATGCTGCTGCCAGGTCCAGAGTCTCTCATGGGTCCCTGTACGGCCTCCCATTGCTGCCGTCTCCATCGCCACACTCTGCCATGTTCCACTTTCAGGTCTCCTCACACACTGCTGGTGTGTTCCATTTTTTGTCATAGGGTGCTGGCAGATTAGGGGCCTCCCATAGCTGCTGCCAGGCCCCTAATCTGCCATGGGCCCCTGTACCGCCTCCTCATGCTGCTGCCAGGTCCACAGTGTCTCATGCCATGTGCCACTTTCAGGTCTCCTCACACTGCTGGTGTGTTGAATTTTTTGACATAGGGTGCTGGCAGATTACGGGCCTCCCATACCTGCTGCCAGGCCCCTAATCTGCCATGGGCCCCTATACCGCCTCCTCATGCTGCTGCCAGGTCCAGAGTCTCTCATGGGTCCCTGTACGGCCTCCCATTGCTGCTGTCTCCATCGCCACACTCTGCCATGTGCCACTTTCAGGTCTCCTCACACACTGCTGGTGTGTTCAATTTTTTGACATAGGGTGCTGGCAGATTACGGGCCTCCCATAGCTGCTGCCAGGCCCCTAATCTGTCATGGGCCCCTATACCGCCTCCTCATGCTGCTGCCAGGTCCAGAGTCTCTCATGGGTCCCTGTACGGCCTCCCATTGCTGCTGTCTCCATCGCCACACTCTGCCATGTGCCACTTTCAGGTCTCCTCACACACTGCTGGTGTGTTCCATTTTTTGTCATAGGGTGCTGGCAGATTAGGGGCCTCCCATAGCTGCTGCCAGGCCCCTAATCTGCCATGGGCCCCTGTACGGCCTCCTCATGCTGCTGCCAGGTCCACAGTGTCTCATGCCATGTGCCACTTTCAGGTCTCCTCACACTGCTGGTGTGTTGAATTTTTTGACATAGGGTGCTGGCAGATTACGGGCCTCCCATACCTGCTGCCAGGCCCCTAATCTGCCATGGGCCCCTATACCGCCTCCTCATGCTGCTGCCAGGTCCAGAGTCTGTCATGGGTCCCTGTACGGCCTCCCATTGCTGCTGTCTCCATCGCCACACTCTGCCATGTGCCACTTTCAGGTCTCCTCACACACTGCTGGTGTGTTCAATTTTTTGACATAGGGTGCTGGCAGATTACGGGCCTCCCATAGCTGCTGCCAGGCCCCTAATCTGCCATGGGCCCCTATACCGCCTCCTCATGCTGCTGCCAGGTCCAGAGTCTCTCATGGGTCCCTGTACGGCCTCCCATTGCTGCTGTCTCCATCGCCACACTCTGCCATGTGCCACATTCAGGTCTCCTCACACTGCTGGTGTGTTCCATTTTTTGTCATAGGGTGCTGGCAGATTAGGGGCCTCCCATAGCTGCTGCCAGGCCCCTAATCTGCCATGGGCCCCTGTACCGCCTCCTCATGCTGCTGCCAGGTCCACAGTGTCTCATGCCATGTGCCACTTTCAGGTCTCCTCACACTGCTGGTGTGTTGAATTTTTTGACATAGGGTGCTGGCAGATTACGGGCCTCCCATAGCTGCTGCCAGGCCCCTAATCTGCCATGGGCCCCTATACCGCCTTCTCATGCTGCTGCCAGGTCCAGAGTCTGTCATTAGTCCCTGTACGGCCTCCCATTGCTGCTGTCTCCATCGCCACACTCTGCCATGTGCCACTTTCAGGTCTCCTCACACTGCTGGTGTGTTCCATTTTTTGTCATAGGGTGCTGGCAGATTACGGGCCTCCTATAGCTGCTGCCAGGCCCCTAATCTGCCATGGGCCCCTGTACGGCCTCCTCATGCTGCTGCCAGGTCCACAGTGTCTCATGCCATGTGCCACTTTCAGGTCTCCTCACAGTGCTGGTGTGTTGAATTTTTTGACATAGGGTGCTGGCAGATTACGGGCCTCCCATAGCTGCTGCCAGGCCCCTAATCTGCCATGGGCCCCTATACCGCCTCCTCATGCTGCTGCCAAGTCCAGAGTCTGTCATGGGTCCCTGTACGGCCTCCCATTGCTGCTGTCTCCATCGCCACACTCTGCCATGTGCCACTTTCAGGTCTCCTCACACACTGCTGGTGTGTTCAATTTTTTGACATAGGGTGCTGGCAGATTACGGGCCTCCCATAGCTGCTGCCAGGCCCCTAATCTGCCATGGGCCCCTATACCGCCTCCTCATGCTGCTGCCAGGTCCAGAGTCTCTCATGGGTCCCTGTACGGCCTCCCATTGCTGCTGTCTCCATCGCCACACTCTGCCATGTGCCACTTTCAGGTCTCCTCACACACTGCTGGTGTGTTGAATTTTTTGACATAGGGTGCTGGCAGATTACGGGCCTCCCACAGCTGCTGCCAGGCCCCTAATCTGCCATGGGCCCCTATACCTCCTCCTCATGCTGCTGCCAGGTCCAGAGTCTCTCATGGGTCCCTGTACGGCCTCCCATTGCTGCTGTCTCCATCGCCACACTCTGCCATGTGCCACTTTCAGGTCTCCTCACACATTGCTGGTGTGTTCAATTTTTTGACATAGGGTGCTGGCAGATTAAGGGCCTCCCATAGCTGCTGCCAGGCCCCTAATCTGCCATGGGCCCCTATACCGCCTCCTCACGCTGCTGCCAGGTCCAGAGTCTCTCATGGGTCCCTGTACGGCCTCCCATTGCTGCTGTCTCCATCGCCACACTCTGCCATGTGCCACTTTCAGGTCTCCTCACACTGCTGGTGTGTTCCATTTTTTGTCATAGGGTGCTGGCAGATTACGGGCCTTCCATAGCTGCTGCCAGGCCCCTAATCTGCCATGGGCCCCTGTACCGCCTCCTCATGCTGCTGCCAGGTCCACAGTGTCTCATGCCATGTGCCACTTTCAGGTCTCCTCACACTGCTGGTGTGTTGAATTTTTTGACATAGGGTGCTGGCAGATTACGGGCCTCCCATAGCTGCTGCCAGGCCCCTAATCTGCCATGGGCCCCTATACCGCCTCCTCATGCTGCTGCCAGGTCCAGAGTCTCCCATGGGTCCCTGTACGGCCTCCCATTGCTGCTGTCTCCATCACCACACTCTGCCATGTGCCACTTTCAGGTCTCCTCACACACTGCTGGTGTGTTCAATTTTTTGACATAGGGTGCTGGCAGATTACGGGCCTCCCATAGCTGCTGCCAGGCCCCTAATCTGCCATGGGCCCCTATACCGCCTCCTCATGCTGCTGCCTGGTCCAGAGTCTCTCATGGGTCCCTGTACGGCCTCCCATTGCTGCTGTCTCCATCGCCACACTCTGCCATGTGCCACTTTCAGGTCTCCTCACACTGCTGGTGTGTTCCATTTTTTGTCATAGGGTGCTGGCAGATTACGGGCCTCCTATAGCTGCTGCCAGGCCCCTAATCTGCCATGGGCCCCTGTACCGCCTCCTCATGCTGCTGCCAAGTCCACAGTGTCTCATGCCATGTGCCACTTTCAGGTCTCCTCACACTGCTGGTGTGTTGAATTTTTTGACATAGGGTGCTGGCAGATTACGGGCCTCCCATAGTTGCTGCCAGGCCCCTAATCTGCCATGGGCCCCTATACCGCCTCCTCATGCTGCTGCCAGGTCCAGAATCTGTCATGGGTCCCTGTACGGCCTCCCATTGCTGCTGTCTCCATCGCCACACTCTGCCATGTGCCACTTTCAGGTCTCCTCACACACTGCTGGTGTGTTCAATTTTTTGACATAGGGTGCTGGCAGATTACGGGCCTCCCATAGCTGCTGCCAGGCCCCTAATCTGCCATGGGCCCCTATACCGCCTCATCATGCTGCTGCCAGGTCCAGAGTCTCTCATGGTCCCTGTACGGCCTCCCATTGCTGCTGTCTCCATCGCCACACTCTGCCATGTGCCACTTTCAGGTCTCCTCACACACTGCTGGTGTGTTCCATTTTTTGTCATAGGGTGTTGGCAGATTAGGGGCCTCCCATAGCTGCTTCCAGGCCCCTAATCTGCCATGGGCCCCTGTACCGCCTCCTCATGCTGCTGCCAGGTCCACAGTGTCTCATGCCATGTGCCACTTTCAGGTCTCCTCACACTGCTGGTGTGTTGAATTTTTTGACATAGGGTGCTGGCAGATTACGGGCCTCCCATACCTGCTGCCAGGCCCCTAATCTGCCATGGGCCCCTATACCGCCTCCTCATGCTGCTGCCAGGTCCAGAGTCTCTCATGGGTCCCTGTACGGCCTCCCATTGCTGCTGTCTCCATCGCCACACTCTGCCATGTGCCACTTTCAGGTCTCCTCACACACTGCTGGTGTGTTCAATTTTTTGACATAGGGTGCTGGCAGATTACGGGCCTCCCATAGCTGCTGCCAGGCCCCTAATCTGCCATGGGCCCCTATACCGCCTCCTCATGCTGCTGCCAGGTCCAGAGTCTCTCATGGGTCCCTGTACGGCCTCCCATTGCTGCTGTCTCCATCGCCACACTCTGCCATGTGCCACTTTCAGGTCTCCTCACACACTGCTGGTGTGTTACATTTTTTGTCATAGGATGCTGGCAGATTAGGGGCCTCCCATAGCTGCTGCCAGGCCCCTAATCTGCCATGGGCCCCTGTACCGCCTCCTCATGATGCTGCCAGGTCCACAGTGTCTCATGCCATGTGCCACTTTCAGGTCTCCTCACACTGCTGGTGTGTTGAATTTTTTGACATAGGGTGCTGGCAGATTACGGGCCTCCCATAGCTGCTGCCAGGCCCTTAATCTGCCATGGGCCCCTATACCACCTCCTCATGTTGCTGCCAGGTCCAGAGTCTGTCATGGGTCCCTGTACGGCCTCCCATTGCTGCTGTCTCCATCGCCACACTCTGCCATGTGCCACTTTCAGGTCTCCTCACACACTGCTGGTGTGTTCAATTTTTTGACATAGGGTGCTGGCAGATTACGGGCCTCCCATAGCTGCTGCCAGGCCCCTAATCTGCCATGGGCCCCTATACCGCCTCCTCATGCTGCTGCCAGGTCCAGAGTCTCTCATGGGTCCCTGTACGGCCTCCCATTGCTGCTGTCTCCATCGCCACACTCTGCCATGTGCCACTTTCAGGTCTCCTCACACACTGCTGGTGTGTTCCATTTTTTGTCATAGGGTGCTGGCAGATTAGGGGCCTCCCATAGCTGCTGCCAGGCCCCTAATCTGCCATGGGCCCCTGTACCGCCTCCTCATGCTGCTGCCAGGTCCACAGTGTCTCATGCCATGTGCCACTTTCAGGTCTCCTCACACTGCTGGTGTGTTGAATTTTTTGACATAGGGTGCTGGCAGATTACGGGCCTCCCATAGCTGCTGCCAGGCCCCTAATCTGCCATGGGCCCCTATACCACCTCCTCATGCTGCTGCCAGGTCCAGAGTCTGTCATGGGTCCCTGTACGGCCTCCCATTGCTGCTGTCTCCATCGCCACACTCTGCCATGTGCCACTTTCAGGTCTCCTCACACACTGCTGGTGTGTTCAATTTTTTGACATAGGGTGCTGGCAGATTACGGGCCTCCTATAGCTGCTGCCAGGCCCCTAATCTGCCATGGGCCCCTATACCGCCTCCTCATGCTGCTGCCAGGTCCAGAGTCTCTCATGGGTCCCTGTACGGCCTCCCATTGCTGCTGTCTCCATCGCCACACTCTGCCATGTGCCACTTTCAGGTCTCCTCACACTGCTGGTGTGTTCCATTTTTTGTCATAGGGTGCTGGCAGATTACGGGCCTCCTATAGCTGCTGCCAGGCCCCTAATCTGCCATGGGCCCCTGTACCGCCTCCTCATGCTGCTGCCAGGTCCACAGTGTCTCATGCCATGTGCCACTTTCAGGTCTCCTCACACTGCTGGTGTGTTGAATTTTTTGACATAGGGTGCTGGCAGATTACGGGCCTCCCATAGCTGCTGCCAGGCCCCTAATCTGCCATGGGCCCCTATACCGCCTCCTCATGCTGCTGCCAGGTCCAGAGTCTGTCATTAGTCCCTGTACGGCCTCCCATTGCTGCTGTCTCCATCGCCACACTCTGCCATGTGCCACTTTCAGGTCTCCTCACACTGCTGGTGTGTTCCATTTTTTGTCATAGGGTGCTGGCAGATTACGGGCCTCCTATAGCTGCTGCCAGGCCCCTAATCTGCCATGGGCCCCTGTACCGCCTCCTCATGCTGCTGCCAGGTCCACAGTGTGTCATGCCATGTGCCACTTTCAGGTCTCCTCACACTGCTGGTGTGTTGAATTTTTTGACATAGGGTGCTGGCAGATTACGGGCCTCCCATAGCTGCTGCCAGGCCCCTAATCTGCCATGGGCCCCTATACCACCTCCTCATGCTGCTGCCAGGTCCAGAGTCTCTCATGGGTCCCTGTACGGCCTCCCATTGCTGCTGTCTCCATCGCCACACTCTGCCATGTGCCACTTTCAGGTCTCCTCACACTGCTGGTGTGTTCCATTTTTTGTCATAGGGTGCTGGCAGATTAGGGGCCTCCCATAGCTGCTGCCAGGCCCCTAATCTGCCATGGGCCCCTGTACCGCCTCCTCATGCTGCTGTCAGGTCCACAGTGTCTCATGCCATGTGCCACTTTCAGGTCTCCTCACACTGCTGGTGTGTTGAATTTTTTGACATAGGGTGCTGGCAGATTACGGGCCTCCCATAGCTGCTGCCAGGCCCCTAATCTGCCATGGGCCCCTATACCGCCTCCTCATGCTGCTGCCAGGTCCAGAGTCTGTCATTAGTCCCTGTACGGCCTCCCATTGCTGCTGTCTCCATCGCCACACTCTGCCATGTGCCACTTTCAGGTCTCCTCACACTGCTGGTGTGTTCCATTTTTTGTCATAGGGTGCTGGCAGATTACGGGCCTCCTATAGCTGCTGCCAGGCCCCTAATCTGCCATGGGCCCCTGTACCGCCTCCTCATGCTGCTGCCAGGTCCACAGTGTCTCATGCCATGTGCCACTTTCAGGTCTCCTCACACTGCTGGTGTGTTGAATTTTTTGACATAGGGTGCTGGCAGATTACGGGCCTCCCATAGCTGCTGCCAGGCCCCTAATCTGCCATGGGCCCCTATACCGCCTCCTCATGCTGCTGCCAAGTCCAGAGTCTGTCATGGGTCCCTGTACGGCCTCCCATTGCTGCTGTCTCCATCGCCACACTATGCCATGTGCCACTTTCAGGTCTCCTCACACTGCTGGTGTGTTGAATTTTTTGACATTGGGTGCTGGCAGATTACGGGCCTCCCATAGCTGCTGCCAGGCCCCTAATCTGCCATGGGCCCCTGTACCGCCTCCTCATGCTGCTGCCAGGTCCACAGTGTCTCATGCCATGTGCCACTTTCAGGTCTCCTCACACTGCTGGTGTGTTCAATTTTTTGACATAGGGTTCTGGCAGATTACGGGCCTCCTATAGCTGCTGCCAGGCCCCTAATCTGCCATGGGCGCCTATACCGCCTCCTCATGCTGCTGCCAGGTCCAGAGTCTCTCATGGGTCCCTGTACGGCCTCCCATTGCTGCTGTCTCCATCGCCACACTCTGCCATGTGCCACTTTCAGGTCTCCTCACACTGCTGGTGTGTTCCATTTTTTGTCATAGGGTGCTGGCAGATTACGGGCCTCCCATAGCTGCTGCCAGGCCCCTAATCTGCCATGGGCCCCTGTACCGCCTCCTCATGCTGCTGCCAGGTCCACAGTGTCTCATGCCATGTGCCACTTTCAGGTCTCCTCACACTGCTGGTGTGTTGAATTTTTTGACATAGGGTGCTGGCAGATTACGGGCCTCCCATAGCTGCTGCCAGGCCCCTAATCTGCCATGGGCCCCTATACCGCCTCCTCATGCTGCTGCCAGGTCCAGAGTCTCTCATGGGTCCCTGTATGGCCTCCCATTGCTGCTGTCTCCATCACCACACTCTGTCATGTGCCACTTTCAGGTCTCCTCACACACTGCTGGTGTGTTAAATTTTTTGACATAGGGTGTTGGCAGATTACGGGCCTCCCATAGCTGCTGCCAGGCCCCTAATCTGCCATGGGCCCCTATACCGCCTCCTCATGCTGCTGCCAGGTCCAGAGTCTCTCATGGGTCCCTGTACGGCCTCCCATTGCTGCTGTCTCCATCGCCACACTCTGCCATGTGCCACTTTCAGGTCTCCTCACACACTGCTGGTGTATTCCATTTTTTGTCATAGGGTGCTGGCAGATTAGGGGCCTCCCATAGCTGCTGCCAGGCCCCTAATCTGCCATGGGCCCCTGTACCGCCTCCTCATCCTGCTGCCAGGTCCACAGTGTCTCATGCTATGTGCCACTTTCAGGTCTCCTCACACTGCTGGTGTGTTGAATTTTTTGACTTAGGGTGCTGGCAGATTACGGGCCTCCCATACCTGCTGCCAGGCCCCTAATCTGCCATGGGCCCCTATACCGCCTCCTCATGCTGCTGCCAGGTCCAGAGTCTCTCATGGGTCCCTGTACGGCCTCCCATTGCTGCTGTCTCCATCGCCACACTCTGCCATGTGCCACTTTCAGGTCTCCTCACACACTGCTGGTGTGTTCAATTTTTTGACATAGGGTGCTGGCAGATTACGGGCCTCCCATAGCTGCTGCCAGGCCCCTAATCTGCCATGGGCCCGTATACCACCTCTTCATGCTGCTGCCAGGTCCAGAGTCTCTCATGGGTCCCTGTACGGCCTCCCATTGCTGCTGTCTCCATCGCCACACTCTGCCATGTGCCACTTTCAGGTCTCCTCACACTGCTGGTGTGTTCCATTTTTTGTCATAGGGTGCTGGCAGATTAGGGGCCTCCCATAGCTGCTGCCAGGCCCCTAATCTGCCATGGGCCCCTGTACCGCCTCCTCATGCTGCTGCCAGGTCCACAGTGTCTCATGCCATGTGCCACTTTCAGGTCTCCTCACACTGCTGGTGTGTTGAATTTTTTGACATAGGGTGCTGGCAGATTACGGGCCTCCCATTGCTGCTGCCAGGCCCCTAATCTGCCATGGGCCCCCGTACCGACTCCTCATGCTGTGACGTTGCAACAAGGTGGAATTCAACCCTTCATATGTTAGACCGCCTTTACGAACAGCAAAAGGCCATCACAGATTTCCTGATGTTAAAAGCGGATAAAGGTACTCCCTGTGTAACTTAGATGTCAGCCATTGGCAGCTCATGTGTGACACCTGCGCTTGCTCAGGCCCTTTGAGGAGGCCACGCTATTCGTGAGTCGGCAGGACTATGGGATGGACGACGTCATTCCTCTGTTGCACGTCCTGGAACAAATGCTGTTAACAATGGCTGGTCAGGGTGCGGTAGACGTGGCGCACAGATCTCAACGCCACATGACCCCTGTGGGGGCAGGACAGGAAGAAGAGGAGGAGGTAGAGGAGGACATTGGTGCTCAGGAATTATTGAGTGAAATGGGTGGTTTTTCCACTCAGCGGACAGGAGTGGAGGAGCAGGAGCATCTGGTAGAGGAGGAGGAAGAGGAGACAGAGGACCCAGACGCACCGTGGCAGTATGCTGTGGAGATGGAGGCAGGGAGTCCCTCGCATTCCTTGGCACAAATGGCCCATAGCATGCTCGCTTGCTTGCGTACCGACAGCCGAATAATAACCATCAGACAGAGGGATGACTTTTGGCTGTCCACCTTGTTGGACCCTCGCTACCGTTCAAAAATGGTGGCCTTTTTCACACCTGCTGAGAGGGAGGCCAAAATAACGTACTATAAAAACCACCTATGTAGTCAGCTGGTCTCTGCCTGTCTGCGCCAACGTCCATCCTCAGACACTGTGGGCCCTGTGCGCTCGCGTTCCGCTGCCATGGCAGCAGGGGAGGGGTGGGGTGGTAGGAGCAGTGGCAGCTCCACCAGCAGCAGCTGCCTCAGTCTGCAGTCGATGATGAGTAGCTTTCTTCACCAGCGCAGTGAGGAAACTACTAACCAGCCGCAGCAGCAGCAGCATCAGGTGGACCTGGAGCAGGACCTCAAACAACAGGCTTAGGCCTACTTGGACAGCACCCTGCCAACCGAGGTAGACAATCCCCTTGACTACTGGGCAACGAAACTTGACCTTTGGCCCCAACTAGCTGAATTTGCCCTTGAAAGGCTGTCATGCCCGGCCAGTAGCGTGGCATCGGAGCGCGTGTTTAGTGCGGCAGGTGGTATTGCAACTCCGCGGAGGACACGACTGTCCACCCAAAGTGTGGAGAGACTCACGTTTGTGAAAATGAATCAGGCGTGGATTAGTCTGGATTTCAAACCACCAGTTCCTGACACAACTGACTAAATCCGCCATGAATCATGCCCCAAACATGTGCCACTTTCAGGTCTCCTCACACTGCTGGTGTGTTCCATTTTTTGACATAGGGTGCTGGCAGATTACGGGCCTTCCATAGCTGCTTCCAGGCCCCTAATCTGCCATGGGCCCCTATACCGCCTCCTCATGCTGCTGCCAAGTCCAGAGTCTCTCATGGGTCCCTGTACGGCCTCCCATTGCTGCTGTCTCCATCGCCACACTCTGCCATGTGCCATTTTCAGGTCTCCTCACACTGCTGGTGGGTTCCATTTTTTGTCATAGGGTGCTGGCAGATTACGGGCCTCCCATAGCTGCTGCCAGGCCCCTAATCTGCCATGGGCCCCTATACCGCCTCCTCATGCTGCTGCCAGGTCCAGAGTCTCTCATGGGTCCCTGTACGGCCTCCCATTGCTGCTGTCTCCATCGCCACACTCTGCCATGTGCCACTTTCAGGTCTCCTCACACTGCTGGTGGGTTCCATTTTTTGTCATAGGGTGCTGGCAGATTACGGGCCTCCCATAACTGCTGCCAGGCCCCTAATCTGCCATGGGCCCCCGTACTGACTTCTCATGCTGCTGCCAGGCCCGTAATCTGTTATGGGCCCCTGTTGTCGCTTGTTGGCATATTCCGCTCGTTCAGATGCTCCTTCTCCTGCTACTCCTCTTCACGGATTCCGTCAGCAGTCTTTCTTGGAATCCGTTTCCAAGAGACAACAGTTTGCGAGCACGCACCCGACGGTGCAGAAGCTGAACGTCCTCCTGTCCAAGTTGCTGCTGCCAGGCTCGTAATCTGTCATGCGCCCCTGTACCGCCTCCTCATGCTGCTGCCAGGTCCAGAGTGTGTCATGGGCCCCCGTACCGACTCCTCATGCTGCTGTCAGGCCCGTAATCTGTCATGGGCCCCTGTACCGCCTCCCCATGCTGCTGCCAGGTCCAGAGTGTGTCATGGGTCCCTGTACGGCCTCCCATTGCTGCTGCCAGGCCCGTAATCTGCCATGGGCCCCCGTACCAACTCCTCATGCTGCTGCCAGGCCCGTAATCTGTCATGGGCCCCTGTACCGCCTCCTCATGCTGCTGCCAGGTCCAGAGTGTGTCATGGGTCCCTGTACGGCCTCCCATTGCTGCTGTCTCCATCGCCACACTCTGCCATGTGCCACTTTCAGGTCTCCTCACACTGCTGGTGGTTTCCATTTTTGTCATAGGGTGCTGTATGGCCTCCCATTGCTGCTGCCTCCACCGCCACACTGTGGCTCCACACTCTGGTTTTGGCCCCGTGACTGCCCAAATGAGTGAAGTGTGCGGTGATTCTAAGATCGACGGCACTCATCTGCATGTCATACTGACTGTCAGTATTATTTCTCTTCCCCAGCAGACTCCAAGGCCATTTAAATTAAAGGTACAGTGTTCTGCACTAATATAAAGTCTCTCTGAAGCCTAGAAACACCATTTTATAAGTTAAATTCGCAGCGAATATATTCGACTCGAATCGAAATTTTTCCACGAATTCGCCGAATCAGTCGAATCGAATTTTTGAATACTTCGCTCATCTCTACTGGGGAGTATAGACATCTGCAAATTTTTGGTTAAGGAGGGGCCACATTGTGGAGCCAGTCAAATTCAGGGTCACCCCAAGGATGACAGAGTATTGTCTTTGAAATGAATAAATCCCATTATATTCTCATATCTATGCCTGGCCATGGCGGCAGAGAACACAGCATATAATGAATCGGGTCTGTGGACCAATACAACAGCAATTAATTTTTTTTTAGTAATACCCATGTTGAGGGTTAGGCCCTAAAAGAACTTTAAATTTTCCATGCAAATGGTCTGGCAAGGTTTGAATTTGGGTGGCAGCGATAAACTGTTGTGCATATAAATTGCTTTGATCCACAATCAATGCATACAGATCTTCCCTGAAAAGCAGCTCCAAAAAATCAAGGGGAGTAGTTAAATTTGCTGTTTCCACCTGAATTCCTGGTTGGGCAGTGAATGAGGGAAGTACAGGTGCTGCAGAATTTGTGGGCTGCCAATCAGGGTTTGCAAGCACATCCAGAAGGACACTATGAGCTCGACAGGTCTGTGTGTGAATTCTTGGTGGCTGCGATACACTACTTTTGCTAGCCACAGCACCAGCTTGTACTGAACTTATGGGACTCGCTGTAAGGGATTCCCGGTGAGACAATTTGCAAATATAAATGCGCATAGAAATGTCCGGAGAAGAGTGGACACGCACGGCAAAGATTAGCGCCAGACGGACTATTTAAAGGGTGCCTCTGCTAAGTGCTGACTGGTCTTCAGCTCCCCCCGTGTCCTGCTTATTCCTGTGTGATTCCCTTGTTGCTGACCCGGCTTGTTCCTGACCTTACTCTGATTACTCTCCTGCTTGATACTGGCTCATGACTTTGGCTTGCTTCTGATTTGGTACCTCGCTGTCCGCCCATTGATGACCCTGGCTATTCCTATGACACTGCTCCTGTCTCTCACTCCCGCCTCCTGCCTTGCTCTGGTGCACACCTGTCGATCTACCATACCAGCTCTGCATATTACTACTGTGCCTGAATCGGAGGTCACCAACTGCAAGAGCTGTAAACAACATCTACTGGCGCTCTTGTCCCCCTGGTCCCTAGACACCCTCTGTTCCACCTCCACTAGGGTCAGGGCTAGTGACACAAGTGAGGTCGACCTCCGTCATTTCAGTCTCCTTTCGTGACCTACGTGACACTCGCCATGTCACCAAGTGATACTGAAGTTCTGATATGTATAAAACCAGGATGTACTAGGCCTCTGGTGCTCGCCAGTTCACCAAAAGGTTGAGCGGCACTAGTATTGGCACTCTGCTGCATATGAGAATCATCATGTAATTGTAATATCTCAGCAACCTGGGAATGGGGGTTGGGTACATCTGACCTTAGCAGGGACCTCTACTCTATCATCTGAGCTGTCTGTCAGGGTGTCGCTGCTGCCTACAGGTACGTATTCTGAGGCAGATTCTGTCAGTGAGGCTTCCCCTTCGCTCTCATCTGACATACTCAGACTCCTGTAGGTCTCTTCACTAGAGTACCTTTTGTTGGACATTTTGGCCACTAAATTTATAGTACCTAGTGCAACTCATGGGAAAAAGAGCACATGGCTGTCAGGGACTGATTGAACCGCTACAAAAAAATTTACGTGCAAGTGCTAGCAGAGATCAGGCCTGATTCTGCAAACATTGTGGTTTTGTGTGCAATGTATGAAGTGACAGTGACCTACTGACACTGCACTTTCTGGAGGAGAAAGGGGGGGGGTTTAAGCGTAGGGGCTAAATGCAGGTGCTGGAAGGGGCTGGGGCTGATACTGCTAATGCTGCATTTTTGGGGTCACTATACTAATGTGAATGCTGGTATAGTACTGATCTGATTAAAGATATCGATTTGTTCAGACACTATACTAGCAATGGATGTTTATTGTGTATGTGAGCATGTTCCTGGCATTCAAGGGGTTAAATGTGATGACTGATGTAGTGGAGGGCAATTTGATGCTATCTGAAGTCACCAGTGACACTAATACAGTGATCATTAAAAAAATCTGTACACTGTACTAATGACACTGCTGACAGGGCAGTGAAGGGTTTAACTGGGGAGCAATTAGGAGGTTAAATGTGACCTATATGTGATTTTACTGTGCGTGTGTGTGTGCGCAAACTTGCTGTTTTTACTCACGTGGATCTGCTTTCTTCTCTCTCTGGGATGGAATGTGCCCAGGGAGAGAAGATTGCATCATTTCCTATACCTGTGTAAATGTAAACACAGGTACAGTATGATGTGTGATAGGCCAGGGATCAATCAGCAGATCCAGGCCGAGCATCACTGGCCTGAATCTGCTGATTGATCGGTCGAGCACCGAATCATGGCACCGGTGGATCAGCGCGCACTCGCGCCCCTGGCTTGCAATCTCGGCAGGAGCGCTAATCATATATTGTGGGAACTCGCATCAAAATGGTAGAGTTTTTTTAAAAGCACACAGCAACTCGCTTCTTCTTTTTTTTTTAAAGGCCTTTTAGCCCAATTATATTTAAACAAAAGTTCAAATACATGCTTCCCACACAGGGGTATCCGCTATCACACAAATGCAATGAATATTCAGCCTCCTGGCTTGTACACAGAATTACGTCTGTCTCCTGCAGACTCTTTCCAAAAATGGCTGTTTCGCACACAGATAGCCACTAACACACAGCTACTCTGGCTTCCACCTCTCCTAGGTGAAGCCCACCTGACTCCAAGGCAGTGACCTCCTGTCTGCCGGGGTGGAGCCCAGAATCATGGCCTGGGCTCCACAAAAACGCCTGCACACACCTGTGCAATCAGCGTGCTGGCTGCTCTCAAAACCTGGACCCAGGATTAGCGATTCCATCCCTCCCAAATCTCTTAGAAATCTCCAGGCCACAGCTCCCAAAACAGGCTTTACAAACCAAAGAGGAAACTGATAAACCAGTTTCCTCTGCATTACGAGAACTGCCTGGAGCCCCTCAACTTGTATAGTCGAGAATGCTGGGTCACCACCGTGATTTCCACCGTGGCAGGATACCGCACTGCCACAATATATATTCATAATTTTGCACAGAGAGTTCACCCTGTAGCAGTATTCCTACCATAAGGTGGAGTTAAACCAGTTTAAAAGATAATTAAAAGCATATAATACTGCACCCACAAGGGTGAAGTGTTTGAAGGCATGTCATAATGGTAGAAGTCTATGTAGCAGGCTCCTTGTACAAGAGGATTCAGAAGGAATCACATGTTCAGCAGTCAGTCCTTTCTCTCTCTCTCCTATTTGTAAAACCTGGGCATTCTGCCAAGTTCATGACTCATCCACTACACAGCAAAGAACGCTGGGAGGGGGAGGAAGCAGGAAGTGAAGGGGAGAACAGAGAGACACTAGGCTGGAGAAAAGACAGGGACATGTGGAGCCCGTCCAAGCAGAGGAGGAGGCACTACAGCACCCAGCGTGGATAGAGGGACCCTGCTGTGTGTTCAGAGTCTGGTGAGCTGTCCCCCTGGAGAGAGTAAGACACGCCATTTACACTTTGCATATAGACTGGGACATCCGCACCCCACTTCTGGGATCTCACCCATCCGGGGCCCTGTGCAAGCCACAGATCCCTCTGCCTGCTTTGCCTCTCACCACCAGTGTAATTGAGACTGTCTGCCCCGGGGACTGACACATACTGGGAGATTGCATCCTGCGACTGCCCCTGGTCTTGGGGTGTTTTGTGTTGCGTTTAGACACTGAGGTTGGACCCTCTCATCCCAGAAACCTAGTGAAATCTGATGTAACCCACACCAGCTGAAACTCCAAAGAAGCCTTCAGCTGCTATTTACTTCATTGTAAGGACTAAACGTGCACCAACTAGAGCTCCACCGTTACAAGGACTGAAGTGGGGGAATCTGGCTTAGTAGCCTTATTAGAGGTACCTCTTTATTGCATTCTGTTCTGACTCTGAGGTGATTTTTGGCTAACGCCCCTCAGAAGCAGAATCATACACCGGTGTGGGTAATACATTTCATTGATAGAGTATAAGTAAGTTTATTTGTTTGATATCAGTTGTATTCTGCTTAAAGTGCGACTCTGCCATCCGGAGACTCTTGGCTGTGAAGCCCTCTAGTGGCAGACCAAATTTACTGCATTGCATAAAAGAAGAAAAGTAAGTTTTGAAGTTGAAAGGGGAACCCCACCCCTCTACACTGCATTTCATTCTCCATAAAATTGTTCTTGTTTCATTTAACCCTGTGTCAGCAAATTTCTTGGCGGGGTATTTGCTATTCATTACCAGTTGTGTCAGAGGGATTGGGTTTGCTTAGGGTTGGATCTATTGAGCGCAGGACCCATAATATATTCCAGCTTGTCCCAAGGGGCAGTGCTACATCTATAACCGCAGGCAGATGGATGGCTTTATCCACTGGGAGCTGGATGGAGAGGCAGGCACTTGAGGTGCAGAAAGGATGGGTGCCTTAGAGAGCGGGATGCAATATTATATGATTTTAATGATCTTTTTAATAAATTGACATACTACACTATATTGGTTCCTTGAGTGCCTCTCTCCCCTTCCCTATTAATTCATTGCATAATTAATATTCTTGACATGTTTGATATCTATTCATTGAGACAACATCGTTTATGTTACAAAAAATTGGGTATTATATTGTATATCTGCATACTGAAATTCATTTAAGTGTATTTTTCCCTGAAAATGTACGTTTCATAAACAATAAGCAAATATCACATGACATACAAATTTCAACAGTCACTATTTTTTTTCTTCATGGCCACTGCTTTCAGAAAATAAGTTTGGGGGTTCTAAGTAATTTAATATGTATGTGAAAATTTTTGAAATTGCCCAGCAGGTGGCTTACTACTTCTGCTCTGGAGCATTTTTTCAGTTTTTGCACACACATAAAAATCTGCATTTTTGTCTATAAGATTACTTAACACCCACAGATCATTATATCCCCACAATCCTTGGCAATGCACAGGCATACTGTATGCTCCAGTGCCGGAAGCCATGACATCACCATGTATGCATGTGCATTGTCAAGGATTCTGGGTTGTGCCATTTTTAATGCCGGTTGCATGCTCCACTTTTTTGTAAGTGTTTGTATTGTAGTGTTCCTAGATTGTAAGCTCGAAAGAGCAGGGCCCTCGATCCCCTCATGTTTTGCATTGTATTGTTGTTGTTCTGTCACGTGTTCTGTCCCCCTTTGTAATGTACAGCGCTGAGCGAACTATTGGCGCTTTATAAATACTGTATAATAATAATAGTGTTGTTATTTTTAAAAACCTGTCGAATATACACTATGGGAAGTGTTATTTTGGATTTTTTACATGATTGATGCTTTTATTGGTTCTTGGAACCCAAGTGTACTGTGGTGGGAGACTGCCCTGAGGTGAGAGATCATCTTGTGAGCTGCTAAGCTTGGTGAAGATTGAATATAATGTAGCACTACCCCCTTAGGAGTTGCTGAGTTTTGTGTTCCACTATAGCCCTGCACAGTCAGGTAACATGCATTTTCTTCAGACCTTGCACACTGGAGACAGTAAACAGTCTTTGAGCTTGTTTTTTTTTTTTTTTTTAAGGATTTTGAACTTGGGTAGGGTTGAGGGGTGCATGAGATGCCCAAGGGAATTGAGGATAACTCCTTAGCAACTATGTACAAGCCCACAGACAAAAATTCACTTCTCGGAGAGCTCTCCAGCCCTCCTGGTGTACCACCTCAGAACCCAAATGAAATCTCCTCTCCTCACAGCTGCCTGAGGGAATCACTGAGCAAGGGGACCTAGAAACTGTCACTTTAAATCAACAGTCCCAGATGGGGGCTAGTCCTCTCCTGCAAGCTTGTAGGTTGGTGACTGCCTTCAGGCGTTATGCTGGGCTGGCTCAGTCATACTTAAAGGCTGCCCTGGCTCCATCTCACATAACCTTTTTGTGATAACCATAAATTAAGTATAATAAATTCATATAATCAAAATTAAAAATAAAATAAAAATCTATAAAAATATGTGAATTGTGTCCAAAAACTGCACTTATACTTAATTTATACTTCATTTATATTAATTTTAATTTTATTTTATAGATTTTTATTTTATTTTTAATTTTGATTATATGAATTTATTATACTTAATTTATGGTTATCACAAAAAGGTTATGTGAGATTGTATACTTTCTAGGGAGAAAGTGTGACTTTTTGTGGGAGTACAAAAAAGGAATTTAATTGACTAAGTGCCCTGGCTCCATGCCAAGCCTCCTGCTTGAGGAATGGCCAGAGTCCCCTGGGTATGCAGATCAGCCCCTCCTAACCCCCACCCATTGCCTTCTAGACTTTTCAAGTCTCTAAAGCAGGGGGAGGTATCAGGGAACTGACCTGCAGAGCCCTCAGCCCTGACCTGTAAATTTAACTAGCTCCCCCTTACTAAATAGAGATGCGCTACATTTACCTCCCACCCCCCCATGCTAGAAAACAGCCATGTCCTCATTGGCTGGGAGACAACAAAAAGGTTCCTGAGCCCAGGAACAGGGCATCCTATACAGAAAAAAGGGGAGGGGAATGGGAGCAAAGTTGGAGGGGGATATGTACAAATATTTGTAGAAAAGTATAAAATATAAATAATGTACATATTTACATGAGCAACTTAAGGGACACCCTTAATGGCACTGGAAGATCATCTTGTTCTTGCACAGGAGCTGATAACCATCCGGTGACACCTGCAGAACAGTCAGAGAAAAAAAATAAAATAAAAACAATACAGACCTAATACTGGCTAACTAAACACAATTGGTAGAATGCACTTCAGTATGTGTTTAGCAAATGTCCTCCATTTTTTTTTAAAAAGAGTCCCATTTTGCTTCAAAGGGAAGAATCTGGCAGAATCCCAGATCAGCATATCTGGGGAGGAACAACAGGGTTGGAGTCTGGCCTAGTTCGCAAGCAAGATAACACAGAAATTTTCTTTTTTTAAAGAACAGCAGGGCCTGCTGGACTGGAATCCTGCGTCAGCCATCTCAGCAGTACTTCCAGGGGCTAAGCAGTCTGAATTTGGTGCTGTCATGTCTCTGGGCAGCTATGGAGTAACTTAGTTTAGGCTGGTCTGCCTTGACAACCACCACCCGGTCCTTGTATATGGCCCGGCCCCTTCTCCACTCTTGCTTGATGTCCTGGAATCTGCCAGGCTGCTGTCAGGTTGGGTCCCCCAAGGGCTTGGAGACATGCAAATAATCCCAGACTAAATCATCTTCTCACTGTTGTCTATGATGTCCATAATGTCCTGGGGGACATAGGGGTAATCCAGTTCCCACTCTAAGGCCACCCTCTTTTGGACCTCTGCTGAAATCAGGAGAATCTGGGAAGCCTCTCCTTGTCTCCCAGCCCTGGGTGCACACAGGATTGTGGGGATTTGTGGATCCATTTCCTTAGATCAGAGTTCCTGGCCCTAGGCCAAGGTGCAGCAAATGTAGGCTGGGCCCGAGAAGGCACTTGAAAGGGCTCTGTCCTGCGAGCAAGTCCAGCTGAGTCTGGTGTAAACACTTTCTGATGGGCCCGTCAGTGAATCTAAGTCCTCTGTTGTGTCCCCTCAGTCCCATTCTTCCTAGGTACTCTCTGGGGACGAGTCCTCCTGTTCAGTTTCCAGGGGCCCAAACTGAGCATGCATTCTGGGCAACTCCCAATCCACCACCCCACCACTGAAACACTGTGTTGGCTCACCTAAGGACTGGTAATCCTTGCAGACTGACTCCTTTCAGTCAGAATGGATAGGGCTGGTGGGTGAGGCCGGCAACTCTGGGACTTCTGTTGGTTCCATCTGGGCAGCACTTGTTGTGAATAGCCTTGTACCATGTGACCTCTGTGATCATTCACAGATGTCACACGTAGTAAGCAATGATGTCAGAAGTGACATCTTGCTTACTACTCTGTATGTGATCACTGATTGGCCAATCAGTGATCACATGATCGGGACCTCGCACAGAGGTCCCTTACGAAGATTGGTGTTCCATTGTGTCCGGAGGACACGGGGCACCAGATCACGGTGCTGCGCCCTCCCGGGGAGCGTGCACAAGCAGGGGCGAGCAGGCCGTTTATATACAACCCGCCCCTGCACTGCCACCGTCCAGCCGTTTATATACAACAGCCAGGGGGGATGTGGTTAAAGACCATCTGTTATCTAAGCGCTATAGGTACCATCATCAAAGAAACCCAGCAAGCCTTACATTCATTGTTATTGATCTGATTCGTCATTGCTGGAGGGGCAATTATAAGAGGATGGAAGTTTCTAAATTTAGAAACAAAATGGATTTATGAGTTAAAATCCCTATCTCCCTTAGGCCATAACGTGGAAGTGAACATTAATTGTTTTATAGATACTAGTTGAGTATATTGTACCTTGGAGTACTGTTGATTCAGGTCTATTTTATGTATTCCCACCTATTCTATCCTTTTAGGTCTTTTATGCATTTTATATTATAAGGTTGTTATCCTTTTATTGATTATTTTCATTTTAATTAGCATTCTATATATCTTATTCGTATAATATTTTTTGTAATACGGCAAGTCACCTATTAGTATAGAGACCTTAGTTTTTGGTCAATTTTAAACTTTTTATTTTTTATTATAATTTTATATCTTTTTTGAATTTTTTCTTTTTTCCATGTTTATAACATATTGACATTGATATATTCTTTTTAAAATATAATTTTATCATATATACACAACTTAAATTTTTTAGTTTTTAGAAATATATATAATAAAGAATACATTTTATCATAATTTTTCTATTTTTACTTTTACATAATTTTGGCGTACCAGCTACAGTTTCATCCTGTTGTGTAATAAATATATTAGGTTTTTATTTTCTATGGCACAAGTGGCACTTGTAGTCCCTCGGATCGCCAACAAAATGGCGGCCGTGTTAATATATTTTCATTCAGGCCCCTTATTAAATTCACATTACTATAATTTTTCTTTTTGTGATTCTCAACACACAAATCTAAATAATTTTTTGTACCATTTATACTACCTCTTAGTGGATAACTGGTAATTGTTATTACTCTCGGCCGTATATCCTAAGTATATCCACAGTAAAATGGCGGCAGTTATATTATTTGTCTTCGCAGTCCCTGGGTGCTTTTTCATGCCAAATGTTGACTTTTTTATTTAAAATAGTAGTGGCATCCTTAACGATGAATGTATTATATATTTTTGTTAACAAAAATTAGTGAAGCGCTGTTATTGTCAAAATTAAATGCTAAAGTGCCTATTATACCTATCAAAATGGTGCTCCGTGAAAAAAAGCTCATACAGTATATATATATGTATATATATATATATATATTCTATATTATTCTATAATTGAATATGTGAGAGTGCTGCCTTAATTTGGAGCATTCTATATATTGATCACCATACTTTACCAGTTTATCCATTCACAATTTAACTGGACTGTTGATTCATGAGCACATATTTGAGTGTATTATTGTACTTGGTTTTAGGCTATACAATTGACCACTGTAATTTATTTCACTATTATATTTATTATTTGATTTGTGACTCATCTGTTCACATTTGCACTCGTCACCTTGTTGACGATATTTCTTAATTTCATCATTATTGCGCAGTCATTTTTGCGCCCTTTTGCAAATGTCACTTTATATATAGCCCTGCTAGACACTGTTGAGCAGAAAGTCACTAGGTCCAGCCACTTTGGGGCAACTAGACATTTGTAATCCACTGGGTATCAAGTTGTTCCGGTTGCTCGGGGCAATGACCAGGAAGAACACGTAGCAAGCACTGATGTTTGCAGACTTTAGCAGTAGTAGAACATAGGCCTCAGCCACTGGTGGGTGACAGGGCATTTGTAATCCAAAAAGGAGTGCCATAGCTCTCCTTGGTTGCTATGGGTAACAATGAGCACAGCAGTAGTACAGCAGTCAAGCACATGACAGACAGAATCTTTTGTGGTGACCACCTGTAGAGCAGCAAAAAGACTCAGATGCTGATGGGTCGCACTGGTTGCTCCAGGCACGGTAAGCAGGACAATAGCACACTTTTCACGAACATTGGCAGATAAATCATGGACATAGTCTCTTTCACCAGTCACCTGTAGTGCAACAGGAAGACTTGTAGATGAGCCCAACATGGTAGCCACAGGTGACATCACTGGCAGAAGCACTTTAAATCACTGCAACAGTCACAATTCCATTGGCACATCACAATTCCACTTTCCTGCCTGGCTCCATGACACTTTCCGCACCAAACTACACTTTTCCTGGCTTGTTAGTTGCAGGTTGCTAGGAGCAACAGCCTTGCAAGTTACCATAGGGGATACTGGAATTACAAGCCCCACATGTAGCACTACCCCCTTTGAAGTTGCTGAGTTTTGGGACCCTCTATAGTCCTACACAGCCAGGCAACATGCATTTTCTTCAACACTTGCACACTGGAGACAGTAAACAGTCCTCGAGCTTGTTTTTTTTTAGTTTTATTTAGAGGTATTGAACTTGGATGGGGTTGATGGGTGTATGAGATGCCTAAGCAAAATGCAACCTGAAGACAACTCCTTAGCAACTGTGTACAAGTCCACAGACAAATAATTATCCTCTTGGAGAGCTCTCCAGTGTCAAGGTCCTACCTTTCCTCAGGGCTTGTGCTGCTCCATGTGCTGGCATCCATCTTAGGTGTCTGCAAAGCATTGTGGGATCCTTTATGATTTCAGCCCTCTGTGGCTCCTCCCAGGAGGTGGCGGCTTATCACATTTAAGTCTGCGGTTTGTAACTGTCCATTGCATTCGTGTCCTGTCTGTTGCACAGCAGGAGCTCCTGTTCAGTTCACTCATTGCTCTCCTGGATACCGACTCGGCTTTGGCAAAGACTCCTCCTGGCTTCTGACCCCGGCTCTGGCGACCATTCCTCCTGGCTTCTGACCCCGGCTCTGGCGACCATTCCTCCTGGCTTCTGACCCCGGCTCTGGCGACCATTCTTTCTGGCTTCTGACTACGATTCCCGCTGGTTCTCGACTTGATTATCCTGGAAGATGACCTTGGCAGGAGAACTTCTGTCCTACCAAGTCATCCGCTGTTGCTGTCGGACTTGCATAGACTCTTGCCTTGTTTCTGTGTAAATAAACCTACCTTTAATTGTACCTCTATGTGTGTCTGGCTCCTCACTCCCTGACACTACATGAATGCCATGAATCCTGACCGTGCAGGTACGCCCTCGCTCCCTATGTTGGTTGCCAGACTTGATCAGCAGGATCTCTTGTTGGATCAGTTCACTCAGGCATTGCAGACGCTGCTTGCATGCACAGCGTACCTTGCTCCTGGTGCAATTAGGCCAGTTGTCACTCCTGTGGTCGCTCCTGCTGCTGCTCCGGTTGTTGCGCCTACCTCTGCATCTGCTGCTGCACCTGCGGTGCCCAGAGGTATGACTGGTTCAGCCCCCCTTCCACAGCGCTTTGGGGGTGAGCTGAGTCAGTGTCGGGGTTTCCTTAACCAAGTGGGCATATATTTTGAGTTGATACCCCACGCTTTTCCTACTGAGAGGTCAAAGGTGGGCTTCCTAATCTCGCTGCTCTCGGACAAGGCCTTGGCCTTGGCAAATCCCTTATGAGAGAACGATAACCCTGTGATTCATGAGTTTGCCGGTTTTGTTGCCTCCTTCTGTAGGGTATTCGATGTGCCTGCTCGCTCCGCCTCTGCTGCCAAGCTGCTCATGTCCATGCATCAGGGTTCACGGACAGTTGCCGAGTACGCCATAGAATTTCGTACTCTGGCGGCAGAGGTGGGTTGGAACAATGAGGCTCTGGTGGCTGCTTTCTCTCATAGTCTCTCAGAGGCGTTGAAGGACGAGATTGCAGCCAAAGAACTGCCTGTGGAGCTCAAAGCACTCATTTCCTTCCTAATCCTGATTGACACCAGGCTCAGGGAGAGGCCTTCACATAAGGAGCGTCTGCGGAGGCCTCCTAACCGATTGGTGCCTACGTTTTCTGTCCCACCCATTCCTCCCTCTCCTCCCATGCCTCCTGTGGATGGCTTGTCTGGTGGTGAGCCCATGCAGCTGGGGTTTACTCGCCTTTCTGAGGGGGAGCGGGCCTCTCGGCGTCGGGAGGGTCGCTGCCTGTACTGTGGTCTCGGTGGGCATTTTTGGCAGTCCTGTCTGGTCCGTCCGGGAAACGCTCGCACCTGAGATCCTGTCGGGGACAGATCTTGGGTGGAGTTTCCTCGTCCCCGGTGTCCCGCAAGGATAAACCGCTAATCACCATTGTCCTCTCTTGGGCGGAAGGCTCGGTGACGGCCCAGGCGTTGGTAGACTCTGGTGCTGGCTGGTTGTTTATGGACAGCTCGTTTGATGCCCAGTACTCCATTCCTTTGCAGGCTCGAGTTACTCCATTGGTTCTCGAGGTGATAGATGGCAGGCCCCTGCAACCACTGCAGGTTACCCACAAGACCCTGCCAGTTGAAGTAGCTATTGGGGCTGTTCACAGGGAGTTGGCCTGTTTCCAGGTAATTTCTTCTCCGCACTACTCCGTGGTTTTGGGATATCGCTGTCTTCAGAAGCACAATCCGACCTTTAATTGGCGGTCGGCCGAGATTCTCTCGTGGTCTCCACAGTGTGGGGCCGGTTGCATCCGTGGACCTGTTAAGGTATTGTGTGCCTCCTCGGACTCTGTGTTGCCCACTGACTATGGGGAGTACCTGGACGTGTTTGACAAGGTGCGCGCCGGTGCTCTGCCTCCTCATCGTCCATACGATTGTGCCATAGCCTTGCAACCCGGTGCCACTCCTTCTCCTGGCAGGGTGTATCCTCTTTCGGTTGCGGAGAATCAGGCCATGGAGGAGTACGTTGCAGATGCGCTTTCCCAGAGGCACATTCGCAAGTCTATTTCTCCAGCAGGAGCTGGGTTTTTCTTCGTGAAAAAGAAAGGCGGTGAATTGAGGCCTTGCATTGATTATAGGGGTCTCAATCGAATCACGATCAAGAATGCTTACCCAATTCCGTTGATTACAGAGTTGTTCGACCGCCTCAAGGGAGCAACGGTCTTTACCAAACTCGACCTTAGGGCGGCGTACAACCTCGTACGGATCAAGGAAGGCGACGAGTGGAAGACTGCGTTCAACACCAGAACCGGCCATTATGAATCCCTGGTTATGCCCTTCGGGTTGTGTAACGCGCCCGCGGTCCTTCAGGAGTTCATTAATGATGTCTTTCGTGACTTGTTCCTGCAGTGTGTGGTGGTTTACTTGGATGACATCCTGGTTTACTCTGCATCTATGAAGTCTCATATCCAGGATGTCAAGCGGGTACTGCAACGGTTACGTGAGAACAAGCTTTTCTGTAAGCTCGAGAAGTGTGAATTTCACCGATCCCAGGTTGCCTTTTTGGGCTACATCATTTCCGCTGTGGGATTTTCCATGAACCCTCAGAAGGTTTTGGCGGTTCTGCAGTGGCCTCGTCCCAGTGGTCTTCGATCCATTCAGCGCTTTTTGGGATTCGCCAACTATTATCGGAAGTTTATCAGGAACTTCTCCACGCTGGCCAAGCCTCTCTCAGATCTGACCAAGAAGGGCAGTAATCCCCACGAGTAGTCATCCGAGGCCATCTTAGCTTTCGAAGCTCTGAAATCCACCTTCGCTTCGGCTCCGATACTGTCTCATCCCAATCCTGGGTTGTCCTCGAGGTTGATGCATCTGAGACGGGAGTAGACACCCTCCTGTCTCAGCTTCGGTCGCCCGATGGACCCCTACTTTCCTCTGGGTTCTACTCCAGGAAGCTTTCCTCCGCAGAATGCAACTACCAGATTGGAGACAGGGAGTTGTTGGCCATTATTCAGGCTCTCAAGGAATGAAGGCACCTGCTCGAGGGTGCTGCGGTTCCGGTTCTCATTCTCACTGACCACAAGAACCGGACGTATCTCTCTGAGGCTAAGAGGTTGACACCCCGTCAGGCCAGATGGCTATGTTCTTGTCACGTTTTAACTATGTGGTCTCCTATTTGCCTGGCTCCAAGAATGTCAGGGCTGATGCCTTGTCGCGGCAATACTCTGAGCTGTCCAGGGAGGACTCTGAACCGACCTCGATTATACCTCCGGATCAGATCCTGGCTGCCATTTGTACCAGCCTGACTTCTCCCCTTGGGGAGCAGATTTTGGCGGCTCAAACTGATGCTCCCTCTGAGAGACCGGCTGGCAGATGTTTTGTACCTGAGGGATTGTGCACCCGCCTGCTGCGTACCTACCATAATTCCAAGACTGCTGGTCATCCGGGGAGGAACCAGTTGTCCTGGGTCGTTTCTCGTCTATTCTGGTGGCCATCTCTACGTTCCGACATCGCCTCATATGTAGCGGCATGTTCTGTCTGTGCCCAGAATAAATCTCCTCGGCATCTTCCTTTGGGCCTTCTGCAACCCATTCCCAATGGGGAGCGTCCCTGGTCACATCTGGGCATGGATTTTATTGTGGACCTCCCTGCGTCTCAAGGCCATACGTTCATTCTTATGGTCATTGATCGTTTCTCCAAGATGTGCCAATGTGTTCTGTTCAAGAAATTGCCGACTGCACAAGAACTGGCTACGGTTTTTGCCAGGGAGATCTTTCGCTTGCATGGGTTACCTAAGGTGATTGTCTCGGACCGTGGGAGCCAGTTTGTGTCCAGGTTCTGGCGCGCCTTCTGCTCCCAGTTGGGTATCAAGCTCTCCTTCTCTTCGGCCTACCACCCGCAGTCCAATGGGGCTGCGGAGCATTCCAACCAGGCCCTGGAACAATTCCTTTGCTGTTATATCTCAGACCATCAAGACAATTGGGTCGATCTCCTGCCATGGGCAGAGTTTGTGAGGAACTTGGCTGTCAACTCCTCCTCCGGGATGTCTCCCTTCATGGGTTCCAACCCGCTGTATTGCCTGAGTTGTTCTCGCCACAGGACATTCCGGCTGTGGATAACCATCTTGCTGCCCTGCGTTCTTCGTGGGGGCAGATCCAGAGGTCCTTGAAGGACTCAGCACAGCGCCAGAAGCTCCAGGCTGATCGTAGATGGTTGCCCGCTCCTTCATACCAGGTGGGAGATCGGGTGTGGTTGTCCACTCGTAACCTCAATCTTCGGGTGTCCGCACCGAAACTGGCTCCCCGTTTTGTTGGTCCTTTCCGCATCCTCCGCAGGGTGAACCCGGTTGCCTATGCTCTTGCTCTTCCTCCTGGGAATCTCCAATGTCTTCCACGTATCCCTGTTGAAGCCTCTGGTCTGCAATCGCTTTACTGCCTCGGCCCCGTCCTATCCGGGTTGACATTCATGAGGAGTATGAGGTGAGCCGCATCCTGGACTCTCGGTCGGTCTGCGGTCGGGTGCAGTTCCTGGTCCATTGGCGTAATTATAGTCCCGAGGAGCGTTCCTGGGTTCCTTCCACGGATGTTCATGCTCCTGCCCTCCTCCGTGCTTTTCACGCCCACTTTCCCCAGAAGCCTTATGTTGAGCCGTGGAGGGGGAGGGGCCCTTGAGGAGGAGGTACTGTCAAGGTCCTACCTTTCCCAGGGCTTGTGCTGCTCCATGGGCTGGCATCCATCTTAGGTGTCTGCAAAGCATTGTGGGATCCTTTATGCTTTCAGCCCTCTGCGGCTCCTCCCAAGAGGTGGCGGCTTATCACATTTAAGTCTGCTGTTTGTAGCTGTCCATTGCATTTGTGTCCTGTCTGTTGCACAGCAGCAGCTCCTGTTCAGTTCACTCATTGCTCTCCTAGATACCGACTCGGCTTTGGCAAAGACTCCTCCTGGCTTCTGACCCCGGCTCTGGCGACCATTCCTCCTGGCTTCTGACCCCGGCTCTGGCAACCATTCTTTCTGGCTTCTGACCCCGGCTTTGGCTATGATTCCCGCTGGTTCTCGACTTGATTATCCTGGAAGACGACCTCGGCAGGAGAACTTCTCTCCTACCAAGTCATCCGCTGTTGCTGTTGGACTTGCATAGACTCTTGCCTTGTTTCTGTGTAAATAAACCTACCTTTAATTGCACCTCCTTGTGTGTCTGGCTCCTCGCTCCCTGACATCCAGCCCTCCTGGTGTACCACCCCAGACATAATCTCTTCTTCACCCAGCTGCCTGAGGGAATCAATGAGCAAGGGAACCTAGAAATTGCCACTTTAAATCAACAGTCCCAGATGTGGGTTGGTCAGGTTTCCCACCAGAATGCCCTCTCCCCCTATCTGGCCCAGGGTGTGTGGGATTACTCACTCAGTCCTCTCCTGCAAGCTTGTGGGTTGGTGATTGCCTTCAGGCCTTATGTTGGGCTGGCTCCTTCCCTACTTTCCAGGCTGTCCACTCTCAGGGGATGGTTGAGGCTGAGAAATCCTCCCTTCCAGCTTCTGCCTGCTGGTAGGCCCTTCTCCTGGGCTCCCTCCCAGGCTCCACACACCAGCCTTCACTCCATCTTCCACCTGACACTACTCTCCCTACTGAGCAAGCTCAGTCATGCATAAAGGCTGCCCTGGTCCCATGCCAAGCCTCCTGCTTGGGTAATGGCCAGTGTACCTTGAGTATGCAGATCAGCCTCTCCTCACCCTCCACTGCCTTCTAGAAACTTTTCAAGGCTCTAGAGCAGGTATCAGGGAACTGATTTGCGGAGCCTATACATTATAGTATCTTATATTGTGTGCTGGCTGCTATATTGATTTTTAACACACACTTTTACCTTCTAGCACAGTGTTTTTTTTTATTTTTTTGTCATATATTTGTCTTAGATGCTGACACCAATGCAAGCTATATATACAGTACACAGATGGAGGTGGTGTATTATTTCTCACTAACACTAAGGGGCACCATTCTTACATTGACACCTATATAAAAGGCTTTTTGTTCTCCCTGACATCCATATAAGGGCATTATTTTGCCTCTAACCTCAATATGAGGGGAATAGTACTCTCATTGGCATTAGAATATGGGGAATGCTACCTCCACTGATACTAATAGATGGGACATACTACTCCCACCACTAACAATGCAAGGGGCTTTCTACTCACACTGACACAAATGTAAGTGACATACAGCTCCCACTGACAGCAATGTAAGGGGAATGCTGTTACCACTGTCTGCCAATTAAGGGGGGGGGGGGGGTATGCTACTGCCATTGACACCAGTGTAAGGGACATGCTACTCTCCCTGACACCAATTTAAGAGGCAGTACACAGTACATTACATACTTCTTACCACATATGTTAAGCTGTACTTTGATATAATTTACATACTTTTGAACACTGCATTCTGTAGATTTGTATGCTGTATGTAACATTATCTTGACTGATGCTGTATGTAACACTGTCTTGACTGATGCACTTAAACAATGCTGTGCATTACCTATGTGTTCAATATATGGGTTTATTATCTCAACAGCTGTTTTAATTAAAGTGTGATTGCAAACCCTTATATATACTGGCTTCAGGGGATACACAGATACAAAAAAAAATCCTACTATATTAGTTGTAACTGTTTATCTGAAACCATCTCTTTTCTACATCAATTAAAAACCCAGAATGTAGAAGCAGGGGGCAGGGATGTGATCTCAGAGAGGAGAGCTGAGCGTAATCTAAAACCTGAGTGGAGAGAAGGGACACACCCCCTCTATACAATCTAATAAGGAAACATGCACAGCTGAGACATCGCAAGATGTGTGCTGCAGCTCCTGTCCCACTCCATCCCTTGGAGTCAGCACAGCCTGTCTGAAATTACTCATGCAGATAGCATAGGAACCAGACTAGACAGAAATTGCAGGCAGTGCTTTGGATTGAGACAAGTACACACTATAGACGAATTTGCTTTTTTCATTTTTCATATCAGAGGTATAAAACCATTTAAAATTTTTCTTTTAAGGTAGGCATATGGGTACAGAAACACACATACTGTAGAGTGAAAGTGCTTCATGTGCTTTAAAAAAATATATTTTGCCCTGAATGTGTCTGTGAGATTCTTACCAGAGATACACTAATTAGGCATATTTTGTGTGTAGACCGACAACAAAAAATATGTGCAGTTCATACAGTGAATAGATTCATAATAAAACCCTGTGGGCTTTAACAGTCTAGAGAACATTGGTTGAATGATGTCAAAGGGTTAACGTGAATACCTCTCCCTATAATCCTCTCCACAGGTGGGTCTCACCCACACAAAGAAGTTGTGGTTAGGCTTGCTTCTGTAAAACAGTCTCTTTCTATTTCCCTCTCCTCTTTCCAACCCCTTAACACTGAGCAATTACACACAATGGTTTATGCAGACCTCAAGCAGCCACTCCAGACTCTGATAACCAGTCAGACAACTTGCCTCTCAAAGGATCTGCTGTCCCCAAAATAATCCCCTTTCACATGTGTCTTTGTCACATTGGCTGGTTCATATTAGCTAGAAAATTCCTTCTTTCTAAACCTCATACCTCTTCTGCAACCCCCATAATATTGTGTGTGTGTATAGATATAACAAAGATGCTTTTTCATAAAAATGTACATGCATTAGTAATGTATTGTAATGTATTGTATACTGCTGGCAATGTCACATTGATTTTTAAAAATATATTCAGAAGTATAACCTGGAACACTGAAAAAGCATTTTTGCTCTTTATAGAGCAGTAATAGATGAACACTGCATGTCAGAGCACTAACCCTAGGTTCACACATATACATTTTCCACAGAGTTTTGCAGAAATGCACTACAGTCCACTACAGTGATTTCCTATGGGACACATTCACATCTCCGTGTTTTCACCAGGTGCGTTTTTTGGAAAGGGTCAGGGACTTTTTTGAACGCAAAAAGTTGTGTTTTTCGTTCTATAGACTTCAATGGAAATGCTTCAGAAAAGCATGTACTGCGTTTGTGATGCGTTTTTGCCATGTTTTTGATGTGTTTTGCATTTTAAATCTTCCTAGCAACAAGAAAAAAACGCAAAACGCATCAAACGCGTAAAAAACGCAGGTGCAAAAACGCAATGCAGAAACGGGTCAAACGCAAACTGCATAGGTGTGAACCTAGGGTAAGGGCCCATTTACACCTAGGTGTTCCACTGTGGTGCATTAACATACTTGCATAATGTGCGTTGCATTAAGGCAATCCATTGATTTGCATGGGATACCAATATGCCAAAAGGGAGCAAAAAATGAACAAGCATGTTGCATTTTGTTGCATGTACTGAGGTGCTAGTGAAAATGAATGGCCATGCAATGCAATGATTCTTCTAAGATTATTAGGCACTCTCCAGTAAGTAATGTCCACACATACAGCCTTTTAGCATCCTTAAGGGCTCGTTCACACATGACTGTTTTACCAATGCCTGCCGAACGCCCCTATAGCGCTTGGCAAGCGTTGGTCCGGCGTTTTTTTAACGATCGGCAAACGCCGCATGCGCGGGTTAGCGGCGGTTGCTAGGTGTTTGTCGAGCGTTAAAAACACCCCACAAAAGCCTATAATGAAGTTTAAATGGTGTTACCGCTCCGCAAATCCCCCGCAACCGCGCCGCAAACGCCGGCCGGGTGTTTGTGGAGCGGCACCATAGACTAGAATAGGAGACTTCAAGGCCTCCTGACTAGACCAGAGGCGTCTGTTTTGCCGCGACGGGACGCTAACACTCCCGTTAGAACAGCACCATGTGCTGCAATGTGCAGAATTGTCCGAGCCTCTCTGCCGCCTGCACACAACGTGTGAACGTAGCCTTACTGTGACAAAAGCATAATGTACAGTTCATTACATCACAACCTTCAACTCCATACTTTCAGTTACAACATACATATTCTGCACACTACATTTTCAACACATAATGGCCTTCCAACTCTTCCACCCTCCTCACTGCAGGTCCTCCAAATGAGCTTGTACAGACCTACCCTGAAGGGTTCGCTTCCCTAGACTACAGGCTTACATATTAGTATACCAGGAGTAGCCCAATTCCATCACACTCTGCTCCAGGCTCTGTTGACTCCAGTTTGCGTATACAGGAAATACTAAGGCAGGCCATAGATGGGTCGTTTATCGGCCGAATTTTCATCCACACAAAAAAAAAAAAAAAAATCGGCCGATATTCACGCCATTAGTGGGACCAGCTCGACGGCCATTTTTCGCGGATCTTCACATTTATTTTTATCAGTCATGCTGGAAATGACTGGACATTGGTGGCAGCATCGGCAACGGGGCCGGCCGATGGAGTAATGCAGGCCCGTCTATGGCCTGCATTACTCCACTCAGTATACCCACCAAGGAGAGGGAGCACACTATAAGGGTTACTAACCTCTACTTACAAGTAACCTTAAAGAAGCGTGGTAGCAAACAAATATGGAGGTTACCATTGCTGGCGTCTTCTGAAAATGCTGGTTACTTGACTGCTCTGCTTTTCCAATGTCTTCAGTACTTTGTGTTTCACTGACATGAAACATGTATGTAGCTCTGGAGCACACAATAAGCTTTTCATAACTGGAGAGACATTTATATGTCACCTTGTACTCTGGAAGAAATGACGCCAGTTACCTGGAGGATGGTAGGATTTGAAGATGGCTTTGAGCAGGTTTGTGCTTACTCCAAGATACTCAGCTTAACCACTTGCCTTCCAGTCACTTTTACCCGCTTCCTGCCCAGGCCAATTTTCAGCTAACAAGGCCGGTTCACGATATAGAAACGCAGTCCAGATGCGTTTTTGCATGCACGTTTTTGGCGCATTTCAGTGCATTTTTGATGTGTTTTTGAGGCGTTCCAGTGCATTTTTTTATGCATTCCAGTTCATTTCCCCCCTCTCTTTTTTTTCAATTCAAATAGGGACATATGCATTCCAGTGCATTTTGGTGCATTTTTTATGCGTTTTACTACTTTCCAGTACAGTTCTGTGCAGAAAAAATGCAGCATGTTCTACTTTTTTTTTCTGCAACTGGAACTGCAAGCACTAATGTGAACTATGACATTGACAACCATGTAACCTACTTTCTGTGCATTTTGGATGCAAAAAAAAAGCAACTGAAACGCATGTAGTCTGAACTGGCCCTCAGCGCTGTTGCACTTTGAATGACAGTTACACGGTCATGCAACACTGTGCCCAAACTAAATGGTTATAATTTTTTTGAGACAAATAGAGCTTTCTTTTGGCGGTATTTACTCATCATTGTGGTTTTTATTTTTTGCAAAACAAACAAAAAGACCAACAATTTTGAAAAAAAAAAAGATTTCTTAGTTTCTATTTTAAAGTTTTGAAAACAAGTGATTTTTCTCCTTCACTGATGTGCGCTGATGAGGTTGTACTGATGGGCACTGACAGGCGGAACTGAGGAGGCACTGATAGCCAGCAAAGATGGGCACAATTGGCCATATTGATGGGGCTACACTGATGACCAGTGTAGATGTCCTCCTAAGAAATGCCGCTTACCGACTCTCCTCTCCTCACACGCTGTCAATGTGAGGAGAGGACTGCCGATAACCGACATTTCCTATTTACACTGTGATCAGCTGTGATTGGATACAGCTGGTCTCATGGTAAAAGGCGGCTCTGATTGGCCCTTTACTTGGACACGTGATCAGCGCAAATCCATGGACACCCTCCCAGAAGCCGACAGCACTGTAGCCATCTTTTGGCTATAGCATGGGCAGAAGTGGTTAAAGTACAATTAAAGGCAAAACTTTTTTTTTAGTTTTGATAGAGTGGAGAGGGATTAGAATGCTTGTTGGTATTTATTGCTGTCTGTTCCCCCGTTAAGGAGATTCACCCTCTCCATTTGTCTTGGGTTTTTGGGTTGTCTCCAGAAAAGTAATAGTGGGGAAATCTAGAAATGAGGACACTAGTTCTGGTGACTGGAGGATCCCCAAGGAATTACCTTAATTTGCAGGGATTTTCTCTCACTTCCTGTTTGACTATGGGACAGGAAGTGAAGGATAATCTCTGCAATGGGACACAGAGGGCCAAAAACAATCTGACGAGAGTTATAACCTTCCTTTACTCTATCCAAAATGAAAAAAAAAAGTGTTTGCCTATTTTAATTGTGTTAAAAGTGTTTGCCTACTTTAATAACAGGCAAAGTCAAAGTGCAAGTCTTCTGAATTTTTGTAGCTTATCACCAAGTTTTTTAAATGTTTAAAATAGAGCAATACGATGAATGTTTATCTTCACTGAAACCTTCAAATAATAACGAATACTGTGCAAGAGAAATCTGAGTACATATGCAATATAATCCTTTTTTATTTATCTCCTTCTCTGAAGGGTTTGCATGCTCTGATACATAAAGCTGGCCATAGATGGATCGTTTCTTGTTCTTATTCAGCTAGTGGACTGAAAAAAAAAAAAAGAACAGATTTCTCCATCCAACAAGCAAGGTGGAACATTGAATTCTGACAGAGAGACTCTCCACTGTCATAATAATGGTCGAGAACAATTCTCCAGCATAGTTGATTGATAGAAGTCAACCATGAGATTGACTTCTGTTGAAGGGGAGCGGCTGCACATGGATCGAAATTTGACTGGTCAGTGCTGAACTGGAAGCCAGCTCTAGTCTTATGACTTGCCTTGCCTACCGGTATGCCCTGCTGATCTTTCTTTGGTTTCAACTTATTCCTTGAATATGCCTTTTTGTGGCTTGTCCCATGGCATGTACTGTGGATTTTCAGTAAAGTTTGGTACCAGTTTTCCTTGTTCCTTTGAGCAACAGGTATAGCCAGTTAGGCAGCCTCAAGCGCTGGAACCTGAGAGGTGCCATGTCCTCTTAGTGGGTGGCAGAAGTGAACCAGGGACCACTGGTGCCACAAACAATGTACATGTATCCATGACAGAAATGGCCTCCCAGTCTTCCATGTAGAGGTATTTCAAAGTAATCAAAGTTTAGAAAACCCCATTATATGTTTTATGTATTCACAGAGCATACCTATGTTTTTTTTTATATATATTTCTTATCTTTTAGATGTTTCTGAGGAAAAGGTGTCATGCTGACTGCAATCATTTCTCAGCCAACTCAGCATGATCTGTCCCTATAGCAGGGCTGAGGAATTGCTAAGTCCAGTTCTCATTAACATACAATGGAGAAGGCAAACTCCTAAACCGTTTAACCTTTTGTTGAGACAGACAGAGGTTGATTTACGAAAACTGGAGAGTGAAAAATCTGGTGCAGCCGTGCATGATAGCCAATCAACTTCTAACTTCAGCTTGCTCAATTAAGCTTTGACAATAAAACCTGGAAGCTGATTGGTTTCTATGCAGAGCTGAACAAGATTTTTCACTCTCCAGTTTTATTAATTATCCCCCCCCCTCCGTAGTGTCTTGTACCAACTGATGAGATAACTGCCTCCAGACAGGGTTAATTATGGTAAACACAGATTCCCAGCCCCCCTCATCATAAAGAGAACTAAGCAGAATTTTTCCTTGCTGGATGCTCCATCAAAGAGCTTCAGCTCTCTTTATATAAAAGGAGCATGAGGGAGCACAAGCCCATAATGGGGATGATATTGCCCCAAATGAAGCACTATGGCTCAAAATTTATATGGTTCAGAAAAATGTAGACAGAATAAAGCACCCAGACCAGATGGCACACACCCACGGATCCTAAAAAAACAGAGCTCTGCCATTTCAAAGCCCTTGTTTCAAATTGTTAGGGACTGTTCGATGACTGGTATGGTACCACTGGATTGGTGTAAGTCCAATGTGGTTCCTGTATTTAAAAAGGGATCAAAGTTGGGAAGATACTTGAGAGTTTAATAAAAGACCACATAGATGAATTCTTGCTAGAGAAAACATTGACAGCTTGGATTCATGAAAGACAGAAGTTGTCAAACAAATCTGATTTCTCTTTATGAGGAGGTAAGCAAAACCTTTGACAAATGAGGGGCTGTAGATGTAATATACTTAGATTTTGCAAAGGTGTTTCACACATGTGAAGTGTGGATTGAAGCTCAGGTTTCACAGCTAATTAATACAGTAGTTGATCAGTGGTTCATGTCAGGTTTACATCAGGTTCAGGACAGGATTAGCTCAGAATTTCATCCTGTTCACACATGTGTGAACAATAGCCTGTAAACCGCAGCAGAACCTGAAGGCACCGCTGAATTGGCACTGAATTTGCACCGCCAGTGCACCGGACATACAGTATGTGAACAGGCACCATAGGAAGCAATGTTTTTTCACATTTCATGCAGATGGGGTGCAGTTCAAACTGCATCCAATCCACAAATATGTGAACCAGCACTAATGTGTAACGTAAGGGTCTACAGGCTTGGAAAAATCAGTTTGTAAATGGATAGAAAAACTGGCTAAAAGATCATATTCAGAGAGTAGAGGTTAATGATTCATACCTGAATGGCCTAAGGTTATTAATGTTGTACCCCAAGGTTCAGTGTTGGGACCCTTACTTTTTAATACATTATGCAGTGGAATAACATTGTTACAGGATGTCTCCAACTTACAAGCCGACCTCAATGCACTGTTTAATTGGGCAACTGTTTGGCAAATGATGTTTAATGGTGGTAACAGGGGAGGACTGACCATTTGGAAATGGGGCCCGGGGTCAGTAGGGGGCCCCATGAGATGCCCCTGGTACCTTTTTCATAGGCTTTTTTGAGTTTGGGCAAGGACACAGGGGCCCCATGATCCCCTATTGCCTGGGGGCCCCTTCAGTTGTCAGTCTGCCCCTGGTTGGTAATGCAGTTAGGGGGTAAAAACATGCATGTAACATACAAGCTAGGAGGAGAACAGCTGGTGTAATCAGTGGTGGAGAAGGATCTGGGTGTTCTGGTAGATCAAAGATTAACAATGGCATGCAATGCCAAGCTGCAGTTCTCAAAGCAAGCAAAATACTTTCTTGTATAAAGAGAGGTACAGACTCCTGAGAGAGAAACATCATTTTGCCCTTGTACAAATGATCAGTAAGACCTCATCTGCTGTTCAGTTTTGGGCACCAGTTCACGAAAGGATATTGGGGAAATGGAGAAAGTGCAGAGAAGGACAACCAAACCCATAAGAGGCATAGAGGAGCACAGCTATGAGGAAGGATGAGGTGAACTGAATTTATTCTCTCTTCAGAAGAGGAGATTAACCACTTGCCATCCTGAGGATTTACCCCCCTTCCTGACCAGGCCTCTTTTTGCTATTTGGTGCTGCACTATTTCAACTAATAATTGCACAGTCATGCAATGCTGTACCCCAATAAAATTGACGTCCTTTTTTTCACACAAACAGAGCTTTCTTTTGGTGATATTTGATCACCTGTGTGCTTTTTATTTTTTGCACTATATTATATTTTAAATATTTTTTACTTTCGGCTATAAAAAATATATAGTAAACTCAAAGTTAGTTATAAATTTAGGCCAAAATGTATTCTGCTACAGGTTTTTGGTTAAAAAAAATCCCAGTAAGTGTATATTGATTGCTTTGTGTGAAAGTTATAGTGTCTACAAACTATGGCATAGATACTGCAATTTACACCTTTTTTTGCTATACAGCGCTGCACTAGTTTAACTGAAAAATACAATACGGTACATAAATTAAATGTACATCCTTTTTTCACACAAACAGAGCTTTCTTTCGGTGGTATGTGATCACCTGTGCGCTTTTTATTTTTGGCGCTATAAACAAAAAAAGTTTTGAGAAAAATATTTAAGGAAAAAAAAACATTTTTTCATTTCCGTCATAAAAAATATCCAAAAATCTAAAATTTTGTCATAAATTTAGGCCAAAATGTATTCTGCTACATGTTTTTGGTTAAAAAAAATCCCAAGAAGTGTATATTGATTGCTTTGTGTGAAAGTTATAGCATCTACAAACTACGGTATAGATAATGGAATTTACACAGCTTTTACTTTCTGACTGCCCATCACATTTCTTGAGGTGCTAAAATACCAGGACAGTAAAAACACCCCCAAATGACCCCTTTTCGGAAAGTAGACACCCTAAGCTATCTGCTGAGAGGCATACTGAGTCCATGGAAGATTTATTTTTTTTTCCACAAGTTTTTGGAAAATGACAAACTTTTTTTTTTTTTTTTACACAAAGTTGTCATTTAAATGATATATTTCTCACACAAGCCATGAGTGTATGTGGAATTACACGACAAAATAAATTCTGCTACTTCTACCGAGTATGGGTAGTTTAAAAAAAAAAAAGTTTCACACATATGGTAACATGTGTGAAACTTTTTGGGAGCCTAGCCACATACAGGAGCCTGAAATCCAATGACCACTTTGAAAGACTAAAGGTGTGTAAATTCCTCATTTCACTTCCTCACTGTCCATCACAGTTTCGGAGGCACTGAAATGCCAGGATAGCACCAACCCCCCCACCAATGACCCCTTTTTGGAAAGTAGACACCCCAAGGAATTTAAAAAGAGGCATGGTGAGTGTTTTACAGATCTATTTTTTTCTTACAAGGTTTTGAAATATAAAAAAAAAGAAAACTTTTTTTGTTTTCTTTCTTCATTTTCCAAAAACTTGTGGCAGCAAACAAGATCTGCAAAATACTCACCATGCTTCTTATCAATTTTTTTGGTGTGTCTACTTTCCAAAAAAGGGGGGGGGGGGTTCTATCCTGGCATTTCACGGCCTCAAAACTGTGATGGGTAGTCAGGAAGTGTAATGAGGAAATAAAGCCCTTTAAAAGCCTGAAGATGCTTATTGGATTTTAGGGTCCTGTACTTGGCTAGACTGCCAAAAAGTCTCTCACATGTGGTACCCCCACTTGTGAGAAGTAGCAGAATGTATTTAGGGGAGTAATTCCACATATACCCATGGCATGTGTGAGCAAAAAATCATTTAAGAGACAATTTTGTGTAAAAAAACCCCAAAACTTTTTTTGTCATTTTCCAAAAACTTGCGGTAAAAAAATAAATTATTCTATTGACTCAACATACCTCTCAGCAAATAGGTTGGGGTGTCTCCTTTCCAAAAAATGGGTCATTTTTGGGGTTGGGGGCATTTTATGCCCAGCATTAGAAGTTTATGCACACATCACTCACTCTTCTGATCACCTGAAGACCCAGCCTTTTCTGACACTTTTTGTTCACACGAAAAAAAAACAGTATTTTCTGCTAGGAAATTACTTTGAACCCCCAAACATTATATTTTTTTTAAAGCAGACACCCTATTGAATAAAATGGTGGGTGCTCCAATTTTTTATGGCACATAGTACTCGCGCAGCAATTTTTCAAAATGCAAATTTGAAAAAAATACACTTTTTTTACTTTTAATGCACAAAAACACAATATATTGGCCAATTATTTGCTAAAATAGAAAAGATGATGGTATGCCGAGTAAATAGATACCAAACATGACATGCTTTAAAACTGCGCATGCCCCGTGCAATAGTGAAAAACTGCATACATTTTTAATATCCATAGGCAACACTTCATATAACGGCACAGGGTCAACGCTTGCACACACATTTTTTTTTTTCAAAGTTATTTTGATTTTTTAAATTATTTTTACACTGTCCCTTTCATGTTTTTTTTTTATATCACTTTTAATGCTATCACAGGGAATGCAAACATCCCCTAAACACAGTGGCTAAATGGTTAGCACTTCTGCCTGGCAGTACTAGGGTCTTTGGTTCAAATCCTAGCCACGGCACCACCTGCCTGGAGTTTGCATATTCTCCCTGTGCCTGCGTGGGTTTCCTCCGGGTACTTTGATTTTCTCCTACACTCCAAAGACATGCTGGTAGGTTAATCGGATCATGTATAAATTGGCCCTAGTATGTGTATGTATAAATTTAAGTTAGGGATCGTAGATTGTCCTCTTGAAGGTTAGGGACTGATTTGAATGCATAATATATATATGTAAAGCGCTGCGTAAATTGACGGCGATACATAAGTACCTGAAATAAATAAATATAACTTCAATGGGCATTGTCATATATTCTTTTTTTTGAGAAATCTGGGGTCTATCAGACCTATCTATCAGATAGTCTGGGGACTATCTCCTCTGCCCTTACAGCGGAGCATCGTCTCTCACTGCTTGTAAAAAGAAATCCTGCGGCTAATTAGCCACTAGGATTGCTTTTACATGAAAGCCGATCGCCGACTGAAAAAAAACGATACCAGGATGATGCCTGCAGCTGTAGGCATCATCCTGGTATAACCATTCAAAGTTCAGTTATGTACCAGTACATTGCTTGTCCTTGGTGGGTATATACGCTATGTTCTTTTTTTTTTGTATGCAGCCTGTGGACAATGAAAAAAAGAGAAGAAATCTCTGCCAGAAATCAACACAGATTTTTTTGCTGGGGAGTATAGACATCTGCAGATTTTTGGTTAAAGTTTTTTACGAGGGGACGAATTTTGTAGAGCCGGTCAAATTCAGGGTCACCCCAAGGACGACAGATTGTGTTGTTGTTGAGATGCATAAAACACATTATACTCTCATATCTATGCCTGGCCATGGCAGCGGAGAACACTGGCAAATGATGAATCAGGTCTGTTGAACAATACAACCACAATTAATTTTTTAGTAATGCCCATGTTGAGGGTTAGGCCCAAAAAAAAGGAGGATCCAAGTTTTCACTTAGAAGTGGAGAACACGTGTGGTTTTGAAGCACAGAGTCACATGCATGGATTTTTTCACTAATGATGTAGATATGGTTTATTGATATAGAGCACTAATGAAAGTGAACATATTCTTATATCACATGTGATTTTTACTCACTGGTTAGTTTCATTTATTGTTTATTTTGATTTGTGGAATATATGCACTGTAAGTAGGTTTCACATTGTGTGTGTCCATTCACGTATTGCATACATATTTGGTTACACTATTCCACCTTCCCCCACTGGGGGGTGGTAGTAATATACATGATATTAAGTTATCACATTTGGAAATGGTATATATTTTAGCACCACTTTAAGTGTATTTTCACTTTTATATAATTTAAGCGCTTCACTATTTTTTTCTTTAACGTTGGTATAGTGCTGATCTGATCAAAGATAATGATTTGTTCAGACACTATACTAGCAATGGAGGTTTATTGTGTATGAGCGTGTTCCTGGCAATCAAGGGGTTAAATGTGATGACGAGCAATCTGAAGCTATCTGAGAGGGGCGTGAAAACTACGGGAGCGCGAATCACGTATATATACGTGATTTTGTGCACCCGTGACGCCCTGTAGCAATATTTCTGCTATAGGGCGGTCAGGAACCGGGTGCAGAAGCGGTTTGTGTTACAGTGCTGCGTTACTTTAACTGATAATTGCGTGGTCATGAAAGGCTGCACCCAAATTAAATTTATGTCCTTTTTTTACCGCAAATTGAGCTTTCTTTTGGTGGTATTTAATCACCTGTGTGGTTTTCATTTTTTGTGCTATGAAAAATATAGGACCGACAATTTTGAGAAAAAAAAACAATATTTTGGACTTTTTGCTATAAAACATGTCCAGTAAAAAAAATTAAAAATCAAATTTCATCATACATTTAGGCCAAAATATATTCTGCAACATGTCTTTGCTAAAAAAAATCCCAATACGTGTAAATTAATTGGTTTACGTGAAAGTTATAGCGTTTACAAATGGCGGTGTATATATACTGGGATTTTTGTTTTCTTTTATACTAATAATGGCGTCAATCAGTGACTTATGGCGGGACTGCAGCTGACATTCTGACACTGGGAGGGAACTGACTTGGGGTCACTGACATCCCCAGTGACACCAATAAAGTGATCAGTGCAAAAACAAAAAGCACTGACAGTGTATTAATGGGACTGGGGAGGAAGGGGTTAACATTTGGTGACAATCAAGGGGTTAACTGTGTGATGGGAGTGTTTTACTGGGGGTGGGGTGTGTGTGCTTCACTGTAAGCACATTGAGCGGGACGGTTGTGCTCAGCCATCCCGAGCAGTGTGCTCAAACTGACAGGGAGGAGAGCTGCATTGTAAACAATGCAGCCGCCCTCCCTGTCAGTGTTTGCCGGTAATCACCGGGCTCCAGCGGGGCTGGCGCATGCCCCCCTACCCGGAAATGCAAAATCACGTGCATATACGTGATTTTGTGCAGCAGTGCCATACTGTGGCTGGTCAGAAAGCGGTTAAGGGAGGATATGATCAACGTGTATAAATAGATAGGTGATCCATATGTAGCACCCTCCTAGTTACCTAGGGGAGCTCTAGCTTCAATTGTTAGAGGCTGAGTAGCAGCCCGGGTGCAATAGTCAGAATGTCAAATTTTGGTCAGAGCTGAGAGGCACTGCAGATCAGCTCTCTGGAATTTCCCCCTGCTCTAGGACATTGGAGAAAGATCTAGAAGCAGTGGGAGGAGAGGAGGAGTGGCTGGTCTGTACTCTTGTAGGATCCTGGTCAATCCCCAACAGGAGGCTTGGTAAGGGGCCAGGACAACCTTTAGAGTAACTGAGCCTGGTTAGCAAGAGGAGAGTTGCAGGAAAGATCGAGTGAAAGATAAAGTGAGGCTGGAGAGCAGGAGTCTGGGAGGGGGCCAGATGGGAGAGGGGCTGAACTCCAGGCAAGAGGACCTTGGAAGAAGGAAAGCTTGGATTTAACTGGCCCCCTGAGAGAGGACCACCTGTGTGGCAGGGAAGGAGTGGCCCAGCTAGAAGGCCTGGTAGAAGCCACCGACCCACCAGCAACACAGGAAAAGGACTGAGCGAGTAGACATGCACCCCCTGAGCCTTATAGGAGAAGGAGCACACTAGTGGGAAACCAGATTAGCAACTACCCTGGACTGTTTTCTTTTAAACTGACAGGCACTGGTTCCTCTGCTCAGTGATTCACCCAGAACAGCTGAATTTTTTTTTCAAAATGCTTTTAGGTGGCCAGTGGATGGTGTCAGTAGAGCAATGGCGTGGATATCAGAATTTTTAAATTTTTATTAGCTAATTTTTAAATGTTTTTTACAATTTATTTCTGTATTATTTTTTTCACAATGATTGGGGGCAGTGGACAGTGTCAGTAGGGAGTGAACAGGGAGCACTAGTATATGTTGGGCTGTCATTAGTTTGGGATGAATAAACAGAACCTGTACCCCCTTATATCAGAAGCCAGGGAATGGATGGAGGGAATGAAGGAAGAAAGAAAAGGGAGGGAGGGAATGGATGGAGGGAGGAAGGAAGGGGAGGGAAGGAAGGAGGGGTGAGAGGAAAGGATGAAGGGAGGGGATGGATGGAGGTAGGAAGGGAAGAAAGAAAAAGGAGGGAGGGAGGGAATCGATGGATGGAGGAAGGAAGGAATGAAGGAAAGAAAGAAAATGGATGGAGGAAGGAATGAAGGAAGAGGAAGGGGAGGGAAGGAAGGAATAAAAGGGAAAGAGGGAATGGATGAAGAAAGAGGAGGGAAGGAAGGAGGGGTGGGAGGAAAGAATGAAGGGAGGGCATGGCGGAAGGAATGTAAAGAAGAAAAGGGAGGGAGGGAATGGATGGAGGAATATAAGGAAAGAAAATGGATGAAGGAAGGAATGAAAGAAAAGGAGGGAAGGGAGGAAGTTAGGGAGAGAGGGAATGGATGGAGGAAGAAAGGGGAAGGAAGGAAGAAAGATAGGAAGGAAGAAAAGGGAGGGAATAGATGGAGGGAGATAGGGGAGGGAAGTAATGAAGGAAGGGGAGGGAAGGAAGGGATGGAGGAAGGAAGGGAAGGAAAAAAAGGAGGGAATGGATGGAGGAAGGAAGAAATGAAGGAAGGAAAGAAAATGGATGGACAAAGTAATGAAGGTAAAGGAAGGAAGGAAGGAAGGAAGGGAGGAAAGAAAGAAGAAAAGGGAGGGAATAGATGGAGGGAGGAAGGGATAAAGGGAGGGGATGGAGAAAGGAAGAAAATGAATGGAGGAAGGAATGAAGGGAGGAAGGGGGAAAATGGAATGGATAGAGAAAGGAAGGAAGGGAAGTAAGAAAAGGGAGGGAATGGATGGAGGAAGGAAGGGAATGGATGGAGGAAGGAATGAAGGAAAGTGAGGGAAGGAAGGAAATGAAAGGAGGAGAGGGAGGAAAAGAATGAAGGGAGGGGATAGAGGAAGGAAGGAATGAAGGGAGGGAGGAAGGGAGAAAGGAAGGAAGGATTGAAGGAAGGGGAGGGAGGGGGGAAGGAAGGAATGATTAAAGGACTAGGAAGGAAGGAAAAAAATAAAGGGGGGGATAGAGGAAGAAATGAAGGTAAGGAAAAAAATGGGAGGGAGGGAATGGAGGAAGGAAGGAAGGGGAGGGAAGGAAGCAGGGGAGGGAGGGAGGAAGAAAAAGGAGGGAGGGAATGGATGGAGGAAGGAAGGAAATGGAGGGAAGGAATGAAGAAAAGGGAGGGAGGGAATGGATGAAGGAAGGGAGGGAAGGAAGTAAGAAAAGGGAGGGAGGGAATGGATGGAGGAAGGAATGAAGGAGGGTAAGGGAATGAAGAAGGAATGAAGGAAGAGGAGGGAAGGAAATAAGGGAGGGAAGAAGGAAGGAAATGAAAGGAGGGGAGGGAGGGAGGAAAGAATGAAGGGAGGGGATGGAGAAAGAAATAAAGAAAGAAAGAAATAAAGAAAGAAAGAAAGAAAGAGGGAGGGAATGGATGGAGGAAGGGATTAAGGAAGGGGAGGGGAGGAAGGAAGGAAGAAAAGGGAATGGATAGAGAAAGGAAGGAAGGGAAGGAAGAAAAGAGAGGGAGGGAATGGATGGCGAAAACAATGAAGGAAAGGGAGGGAAGGAAGGAGGGGGGGAGGAAGGAAGGAAGGAAATGAAAGGTGGGGAGTCAGGAAGGAAATGAAAGGAGGGGAGGGAGGAAAGAATGAAGGGAGGGGATGGAGGAAGAAAGAAAGGAAGGGAGGGAGGAATGGGGAAAGGAAGGAAGGATTGAAGGAAGGGGAGGGAAGGGGGAAAGAAAGAAGGAATGATTGAAGGACTAGGAGGGAGGGAAGGAAAACATGAAGGGAGGGTATAGAGGAAGGAATGAAGGTAAAGAAGAAAAGGGAGGGAATGTAGAAAGGAATAAAATGGATAGAGGAATGAATGAAGGGAGGGAGGAAGGAAGGAAGAAAAAGGAGGATGAAATGGAGGAAGGAAGGATAGAAGGGGAGGGGAGGGAGGGAGAGCGAAAGGAAGGGAGAGAGGGAGGGAGGGAATGGATGGAGGAAGGAAGGAAATGGATGAAGGAATGAAGGAAGGAGATGGAAGGAAGTGAGGAAGGAAGAAAAGGGAGGGAGGGAATGGATGAAGGAAGGAAAGAAGGGAGGGAAGGAAGTAAGAAAAGGGAGGGAACAGATGGAAGAAGGAAGAAATGAAGGAGGGGGCGAGAAGAAGGAAGGAATGAAGGAAGGGAGGAAGGAAGTAAATGAAAGGAGGGGAGGGAGGAAAGAATGAAGGGAGGGGATGGAGGAAGGAAGAAAAGGGAGGGAGGGAATGGATGGAGGGAGGAAGGAAGGAAGTTGAAGGAAGGAAGGAGGAGAGGGCAGCTGATCTGGACAGGGGAGGCAGAGCAAATCCTCTCTCCTCTGCTCTGCAGTTGTTGTGGAGGATGGGGAGGGAGGGTCTGGAGGAGGGGGGGAGGGTCTGGAAACTGTCAGAGAAGAGGAGGTATCAGAGACCTGCGAGGGGGGGAGCTGAGGAGCACGGTGGTGGGGCCCAGGAGGGAAATCCAATGCACAGTCAGGGATGATCGGTGCAGGGGAGGGACAGTGACAGCACCGATCTCCCTGCATGGATTTCAGTGAGGCAGCTGGAAGCCGTGGCTTTCAGCTGCTTCATTGAAATCCATGCAGGGAGATTGGTGCTGTCACTCTACCTTCACTGCACTGATAACCTCCGGCTTTGTTGCCGATACATATGAGCGGGGTGTGTGCAGGGTGTGTGCAGTGAACACCCCACACCCATGGATGATATGCCTCTCACCTTCCCACTGCCCACCAGCTCCATCACCAGCACAGTGTCTAGACCCGTCACCCGTCTCACTCTGCCCCACGTGAAGTGACAGGTGAGCTACTTCTGGGTTGGGATCTGAGACTACCTCCTCCTCCGCTCCCCACACTTTCACTGGACAGTGACTCTCTCATGGGCCCCCTACTGACCCCAGGCAATGCCTGAATGGTCAGTCCGCTCCTGGTCATGTGATTGGGGCTGGGTTATTGCAGGTCAGCTGGATGACTCAACTGGTTGTGGCTTTATTGCCTCCTCCTGGCTCTGGGGGACCATAGAACCTTCCGGAAGTCAGAAAGAAGGAAGGGGTGGAGGCCCAATATGCATATGGGGGTCTGGCCAAATCCAGGTTTGGAGGCCCTGGCAGAGTGGAGGACTGGCCTATAAATATGGGAAGTCAGGCTGACAGGGGAGTCGGGTAGAAGATGCAGTGCTGAGGAGACTGCCGGTGTCTAGGAGGAGCTCCCTAGGTCTAGGGCGGGGGGGGGGCCTCTAGGGGGATATATTCTGTTTAAAGTATGGGATCATGGCCTGGAGCAGTAGGTAGCAAAGAGGACAGTGTGAGTACAGTGTGAGTACAGCAGCACACTTTGGGATATGCAAGGGGAAAGACTGCAAACGTAGCAAGCTTTCTAAGGACAGCATTGGGCTCAATCCTTTATCCTTGTCCCAGATGTTTCAAGGAGCCAGGAGGGCTGGTAGTGCTTGTAGGCTGTGGTGCTGGGAGCAGTTCTGTAATGGGGAGAGATGACGTCCCTGCTTGTAACTAAGAAGTAAAGTGATTTGTGAGGGGCTGCTAATTCCTCGCCCCGTAAGGGGCAGCTACTACTGATCTGCAATGACTGACAGTTTTCAGGAAAAGAACAGTCCAGGATCTGCTTTGTACATAGGAAGGAAGTGTCCCCCTTCCATTGTTTCAATCAGTCAAAATTGGGAATCCTATAATCCCTATTTCCTATCCAAATTGAATTCCCCTAATAAAACAACAAAACCAAGTTCATGGACAGGTCACTGTCTTTGGATGCAAGTCTGTGTGAAAAATACCTGTTGCTTGGCTGTGAGGAGGGAAGCTTAGGGACACCCACAAAACAGCAACCCTTTACAAGCGCTACATACTGATGGCCTATCTAATTTCTTGAGACACTAACAAGCCAGGAAAGTACAAATACTCCCCAAATTACCCCTTTTTGGAGAGTAGACATTCCAAGGTATTTAGTAAGAGGCATGGTGAGTTTTTTGAAGCTGTAATGTTTTATCGCACATCTTTGGATTTTTTTCAAACAAATTACAAAATGTAAAGAACAACAGAATTTTCTTGGTACCAACAAGGACACAACATCAATTTAGTAGTTAAAACCACATCATTTTATTACAAAAATATATTATTGTATTAAAACAGAATCTGTCAACCCAGTGCTGCATTTAGGTTTTGCGCTGCCCCAGGCAACACAAAAATTGGCATTGACATTGACAAAAAGCACCCCCCTGCCCTCCACCTGAGCCTTCCACTACCACTGCCCCCCACACCATTCCCCATGGTGAGAGAGAGAAAGACACTCACCTTCACAGCTCCGGACATCCCCAGGAACGAGAATCGGGCTGTGCATATGCCATCATGAAACCCACAGCATCTCTAGGTCCCCATGCCACGTGTGTCCTTTCTTCCAAGGGACAGTGCTGCCCACCCCCCTGAAAAATGATGCCCTAGGCAAATTCCTTGTTTGCCTTGTGGTAAATACACCCCTGCGTCAACCAAATCTCAACATATTTCAGTTTCCCACTTCTTCAGGAGTATGTTGAGGGAATATAGATCTATAACTAAACAAAAACATACAAAATAATTCAGAATACCAATAATCTGAACACAAACCATGGTAATACAGTGCAGAGTAACCATAAACATATATTGTAAGTGGTGGCTATCTTTTTTTGCACTTACTGCAGGACACCAGGTGGAGTAATAGGGCTGAAACCCAACAGGGCGCAAACCAATTCCCCCCTAGGGCGGACATGGGAACAGACTATAGCTGCCTGCATACATATGATGGAAATTAAAACAAGCACTAGAATAATCCATGAAACAAACATCCACACTATACTAGGGGTAATAAAAGTAAATATAAAGCATACGAGGAATGTATTAGCACCACACTTGGAAACAGAGCTTTATATTCTGGACATGGGCAGCTTAGATGCATGTTTTTCTTTTTCCCTTTCTTTCTTTTTTTCTTGTTTTTTTGTCTTCTCCATTTTAACCTTCATTTTGGTATGGGTGCGGTGTGCGGTTTTTGTTCAGATGCGGATTTAGGGATCCAAGTATGGTCCATTTTTTTTTATATGAACATGGGATGTATGCCAGCTTTGAAACCATGTATCATCTATATAAAACATTTTCGTGCTTCAAGTTTACAGTGCATATTTGCTGGTTCGGTGCTGTTTTCTGGTGCTGCCATGCTGGGTGCAGTTTGGGGTTTGGCCCCATAGTGGCACTGGCAGTGATCTTCTTATTTCGGTGAACATGAGACCTCTTGGGCGGGGGGAGTGGTGGGAGTATATTCCTCCTAGGCTCCCTCCTGTTGCTTGCAGGGCTGCTAAGTGGTGATTCATTTTGATCTTTGGGGCTCTGGTATTGGCATTGCAAATTTGTCATTTTCCGGCACATGCGCTGTTAGGGATCAGGTCCAATGATGTCACTGCCAGTCGACGGGTTGGCTTGGTGGCACTAGATTGGAACCTTGTTTAAAAGTCCAGCTTTCACGGAAGTCTCTGATGGCAATGAGCAGTGGTGTGTTGACATTCATTTCAGGCATATATTTGAACCATACTGGTTATCTCTGCCATGTTTTATTTAATTTGAGCAGTTAGTGCAAGGTGGGTTGTTGTGTTTGGGTTGCCTTTTAGGGGTCTGTCATGTGGGTGTTGGTCCTCCACTAATGTGGCTAATGGTGCATTAATTTGGTTGCCGTGTCTTTTATTAATCTGCCTTTAAGAATTAGGTGAGTTGATAAGCATTTATAAGATTTGGGTACAGATTTTAAGTGTGCTCCACATAACATGGTTATATATATATATATATATATATATACAGTATATACAGTTGTGTTCAAAATAATAGCAGGGTGTTGAAAAAAATGAATAAAGCTCAAAATCCTTCTAATAGCTTTTATTTCCATACACACAAATGTATTGGGAACACTACACATTCTATTTCAAATCAAAACATGAAGAAAAATATAACAAATTTGTGTTGTTCCTCTAAAAAAATTGAAGAAAAGTGAATATTAGACTGTTCAAAAAAATAGCAGTAAATAAAGTATAGTGCAGCGTTAAGTAATAGCAATGAATGTGAGAAGTATAAATGAATGATAAATGAACATTAAATGAATAATAAATGTCCCATAAGATATCTGGAAGCACAAATGAACCGTTCATGAAATATATAAGATGATCCACTTGTAGCAGTATACCAAAGCAAGTCGTGACAGGAACAAATGATAAAAGTGCGCACTCACCGGACGCGCATAAATATTGCTCATGTAATCAATATCCACCCGGATCACTTAGGAAGGCGGAGTACGTGAGCTTCCATCTAAAGGTAGGTAATCTTGTCTTGGTAAAATTAAACTGCTAGGTCCAGAGGTCCCCTTAAGGTTGGACGGGTGCACAGCCTGGGTACAGAGCTCCCTCCTTCTGGTGGTAGTGGATTGTAGTCAGATGTCCTGGAAATCAATTAGCTCCAATGGGAGCCGAAAAGGTGCCCATAGTGTAGTATTTAAAAAGCCTTTTACAAAGGGTGCACATAAAAAAACAGGGTGTATGTTTTTACGCATGTTGTGTATGTTTGTATGGTGTATGTTTTACCAGTCACATATGATGTAAACGTATTAACCCTGCGTTTCCTAATATTATCACATTTACAAATCACACACTTGTTACAAGGGTTAAAACCTTTTAAGTCAGAAAACAATTTGATTTGTTTGGGGGGGATCCACTACATTAGGTGCAAGGCTATGCCTCATGGATGTGGCTTTCCGGAAAACAATTTCTGGTTTATCTGGTAAAATATTGCACAAGACCAGGTCAATAAGATGTCCCAGTTCTTCTTAATTATTCTGCTAATGGATCTATGTTGCAATGTGTAAGTAGTGATAAATGGGCAAACCTTTGCCTGTGTTGGTCTGCGGTTGTCCTGCAACATTGTGTTTCTGTCTAGATTGGCAACAGTATGCATAGTTTCCATTAGTGTAGCATTGTCATATCCTTTTTCAAGTAATCTATCTTTCAGGATCATGGCCTGAGAGCAATAAACATCCAAATTTGTGCAGTTACGTCTGACTCTTGTAAACTGGCCTTTGGGTATATTTGCCAACCAATTAGGGTGATGATAGCTGTTTGTGGGAATATAGCTGTTACGGTCAGTGAGCTTGAAGAATGATTTGGTAATGATCCTTTCATCAATATTCGTAAGTGTGAGATCGAGAAAATTGATTTCTAGTTTACTGTAGGTATATGATAGACTGATGTTATGCATGTTATTGTTCAGGGTGCCAAAGAAATTGACAAGGGATTCTTCATTACCATACAATAATAGGAGGACATCATCTATATATCTTTTGTAGAGTGTCAGCTCAGGCCAGTCTCTGGCATATATGATGTCATCATATGCATGCGCACGCCGTGGACTACAACAAAATGACGGCACCGATATGCGCACGTGCGATTGCCGCATAATACTATTTAAACAACGGAGGTCTGTCATGCTACTGTTGGCCTCCCCTCTGATGATGTGCTCTACACAAAAGGCCTAAGGAGGAGTCCACAGAGCATGACGTCACAGCTGCCCGAAGCCACGAGGAGGCCCAGCGGCCATCTTTACTAAGGGGTCAGTACTACTCTTCACTATTACAGTTATATGTAGAGTGTATATTACCCTGTTTTTTTTATGTGCACCCTTTGAATAAAGTCTTTTTAAATACTACACTATGGGCACCTTTTTGGCTCCCATTGGAGCTAATTGATTTCCAGGACATCTGACTACAATCCACTTGCACCCGTCCAACCTTAAGGGGACCTCTGGATCTAGCAGTTTAATTTTACCAAGACAAGATTACCTACCTTTAGATGGAAGCTCACATACTCCGCCTTCATAAGTGATCCGGGTGGATATTGATTACATGTGCAATATTTATGACCGTCCGGTGAGTGCGCACTTTTATCATTTGTTCCGGTCACAACTTGCCTTGGTATACTGCTACAAGTGGATCATCTTATATATTTCATGAATGGTTCATTTGTGCTTCCTGATATATTATGGGACATTTATTATTCATTTATTATTCATTTATACTTCTCACATTCATTGCTATTACTTAGCGCTGCACTATACTTTATTTATTATCTTATGAGGTTTGCTGTGCTTACCTTGAGTGCATTTGCTGCTGATTTTGGAGCGCTCACTTTTTTATATATCTAAAAAAATTGCAATGTTTGTATTCTTCTTTACAAACTCAAACATTCACTATATAAACTGAAAAATTTTGCTTTCCTTTGAATCACTTAATTAATATTTAGTTGTATAACTACTGTTTCTGAGAACTGCTGTACATCTGTGTTGCATAGAGTCAACCAACTTCTGGCACCTGTGAACAGGTATTCCAGCCCAGGATGATTGGACTACATTCCACAAGTCTTCTCTATTTCTTGGTTTTGCCTCAGAAACTGCATTTTTGATGTCACCCCACAAGTTTTCTATTGGATTAAGATCCGAGGATTGGGCTGGCCACTCCATAACGTCAATCTTGTTGGTCTGGAACCAAGATGTTGCACATTTACTGGTGTGTTTGGGGTCGTTGTCTTGTTGGAACACCCATTTCAAGGGCATTTCCTCTTCAGCATAAGGCAGCATGACCTCTTCAAGTATTCTGATGTATTCAAACTGATCCATAATCCCTGGTATGCGATAAATAGGCCCAACACCGTAGTATGAGAAACATCCCCATATCGTGATGCTTGCACAACCATGCTTCACTGTCTTCACAGTGTACTGTGGCTTTAATTCAGTGTTTGGGGGTCGTCTGACAAACTGTCTCCGGCCACTAGACCCAAAAAGAACAATTTTACTTTCATCAGTCCACAAAATGTTGCGCTATTTCTCTTTAGGCCAGTCAATGTGCTCTTTGGCAAATTGTAACCTCTTCAGCATGTCTTTTTTTCAACAGTGGGACTTTGCAGGGGCTTCTTGCAGATAGCTTGGCTTCACATAGGCGTCTTTTAATTGTAACAGTACTCACAGGTAACTTTAGACCTTCTTTGATCTTCCTGGAGCTGATTGTTAGCTGAGTCCTTGCCATTTTGGCTATTCTTCTATCCATTCGAATAATAGTTTTTCACTTTTTTCCACGTCTTTCAGGTTTTGGTTGCCATTTTAAAGCATTTGTGATCATTTTAGCTGAGCAGCATATAATTTTCAGCACTTCTTTATATGTTTTCCCCTCTCCAATCAACTTTTTAATCAAGGTACACTGTTCTTCTGAACAATGTCTGGAACGACCCATTTTCCTCAGAATTTCAGAGAGAAATGCACTGTAACCAGCATGTACAACATTTGCTGCCTTACTTCCTTAAATAAGGGCAATAATTGCCACCTGTTTTTCAAAGAATGAATGACCTCACTAATAGAACTCCACACTGCTATTATTACACACACACACACACACACACACACACACACACACACACACACACACACACACACACACACACACACACACACAGTCAGCCACCAATTGTGCAAGTTCTCCCACTTAAAAAGATTAGAGAGAGGCCTGTAATTGGCATCATAGGTAGACCTCAACTATGAGAGAATGAGAAAAAAAATTCAGACAATCACATTGGCTGATTTGGAAAGAATTTATTTGCAAATTATGGTAGAAAATAAGTATTTGGTCAATATGAAAAGTTCATCTCAATACTTTGTTATATATCCTTTGTTGCAATGACAGAGGTCAAACGTTTCCTGTAAGTCTTCACAAGGTTGGCACACACTGTTGCCGGTATGTTGGCCCATTCCTCCATACAGATCTCCTCTAGAGCAGTGATGTTTTGGGGCTGTCGCTGGGCAACACGGACTTTCAACTTCCTCCAAAGGTTTTCTATGGGGTTGAGATCTGGAGACTGGCTAGGCCACTCCAGGACCTTGAAATGCTTCTTACGAAGCCACTCCTTCATTGCCCGAACGGTATGTTTGGGATCATTGTCATGTTGGAAGACCCAGCCACGTTTCATCTTCAATGCCCTTGCTGATGGAAGGAGGTTTGCACTCAAAATCACACGATACATGGCCCCATTCATTCTGTCCTGTACATGGATCAGTCGTCCTGGTCCCTTTGTGGAAAAACAGCCCAAAAGCATGATGTTGGCACCCCCATGCTTCACAGTAGGTATGGTGTTCTTTGGATGCAACTCAGCATTCTCTCTCCTCCAAACACAACGAGTTGTGTTTCTACCAAACAGTTCTATTTTGGTTTCATCTGACCATATGACATTCTCTCAATCCTCTTCTGGATCATCCAAATGCTTTCTAGCAAACCTCAGACGGGCCCGGACATGTACTGGATTAAGCAGGGGGACACGTCTGGCACTGCAGGATCTGAGTCCCTGGCGGCGTAGTGTGTTACTGATGGTAGCCTTTTTTACGTTTGGTCCCAGCTCTCTGCAGGTCATTCACTAGGTCCCCCCATGTGGTCCTGGAATTTTTGCTTACTGTTCTTGTGATCATTTTGACCCCAGGGGGTGAGATCTTGCGTGGACCCCAGATCGAGGGAGATTATCAGTGGTCTTGTATGTCTTCCATTTTCTAATTATTGCTCCCACAGTTGATATGTTCACACCAAGCTGCTTGCCTATTGCAGATTCAGTCTTCCCAGCCTGGTGCAGGTCTACAATTTTGTTTCTGGTGTCCTTCGACAGCTCTTCGGTCTTCACCATAGTGGAGTTTGGAGTGTGACTGTTTTAACTTGTTATCAGTATAAAAGACACCTGTCCACAACCTCAAACAGGTGTCATTGATACAGGTAATGAGTGCAGGAAAGAGGAGCCTCTTAATAAAGGTACAGGTCTGTGAGAGCCTGAAATCTTGCTTGTTTGTAGGTGACCAAATACTTATTTTCCACCATAATTTGCAAATAAATTCTTTCCAAATCAGCCAATGTGATTGTCTGGATTTTTTTCTCATTTTGCCTCTCATAGTTGAGGTCTACCTATGATGCCAATTACAGGCCTCTCTCATCTTTTTAAGTGGGAGAACTTGCACAATTGGTGGCTGACTAAATACTTTTTCGCCCCACTGTGTATATATATATATATATATATATATACTGCATCTTTTAGATCCAGTGTTGTTGTTTCATCGTCCTCTGGAATCCTATGTTCTAACAACCAAACCACCTAATATCTAAATAACCCTACCGAGTGGACAATACACTTGCCTACCTGAGGTGTTCACCTTCAGCTCCTGTTCCATCAGCCCTGTTTCCAATAATTTCCATCATATGCATGCAGACAGCTATGGTCTGTAGACTTGCTCCCACGTTCGCCCTAGGGGGGAATTTGTCATGGAAATTTTGTATTGTTGGTCGAACTTTAAATGTGTCATATATTCGTGTTATTCATATGTCTCTCGTGTGGCTTAATTAAAGCTCTGAAGGCTGCAATTGGGCCATGCGCATGTACAATGTATGTATTACAGTACTCAGCTTGGTAATGGATGAGATGGCAGATCTGCGCTTATAGACCGGCGTGTATGCCACCACGGCATTCGATGCGAATGTCGCTGGTAGTAGACCGCGGGCCTGTATCCACATATCAGCAGCATAGTACCACGTGGGCTTCATAACGCAAGGCGCCAAGCGGTACGAACTCCGCGTGTAGGCTTATGCATATCTTACAACCCATTACCAATCTGAACTGTATCTTGGATGGATATGTTTTAATAAAGATCGTATCGGGCCCATCCAGGTACAGACTGATATTTTTAGGGAGTGCTTGTGCAGAGAATGGACATACCAATAGAAGCTAGTAGGACAGGAAATATGACCTCAGATGGCTCATGGGGGGGAAGGGGAGGAAGTCTGCTGACCTCAGAAGACTCATGGGGGAGGACCAGTGATAGATAATAGGAAAGGCTATGCTCCAATTGGAATATACATCCTGTGTATAGGCACTCCCCATTGCATTGTTTGGTGGGAGGGGATTGACTTTATTCATGTGGGGGGCATGTGTGTATTTTTAATAAAACAGAGAGCTGGGTCTAAAACCAGCCCCTTATGTGAGTTGCAACACCATCCTGAGAGTGTCGTGTGATCATTCTAGGGTAACAGAGCTCTAATTCCCCCACATCTCAACAGAGCCAAAGTATTTGGATGGGCAGGAATCGTGTAGTTTGGCTGCAGTCGTGGTAAGCAAGATTCGCACAGCTTTATGGGGGATTTCTGCGCATCCAACTGCGAGTACTCACGGTAAGGAGAAATTCGTTAAAGCGAATTTCCAAGACAGTTTGGCGAGCCTGGTGGATACTAACGCGTATTCTTGCATAGCTAACCAAGAACGGGGGGGGGGAATAGCGATCATGAACTAGCAAAAAGTATGCCGGCACATTTCAGGTCTCTCTGCCATTAAGAGGATCGCTTTTTGCGTGTTCGTGTGGCTGATTTCGCTCTCTGTTAGCTAACAAGAATTACCGCTTGGCACGGACCTAGTGTTTTGTCCTAAACTCTTGATTTGTGGGTGAAAGACAAGGGTTTGTCTCTGCGGAGAGCAGCAGAGGGGTGGGTTTGGTTGGCTGGATTTGGTCAAGTTTAAAAATCTTCCAACCAAAAATTAAACAGGTATATGTTTTAGCGGGTAAAAGTTGTTGCATAGTGTTAGGTAAGTATTTGTGGGTTGTAGGTACTGTGGTAATTGCTCTACCCCCCTCCACGTGAGGTAATTATTACAGTGCTGAAAGGCTTAGGTTAATTGTTAACTGTTGTAAGATCTCTGTGTGTATGTAGTCTGTGCAATGTTTTGTGGTACTACTGCTCCCAGCAAGCATGCAGCAGGGGGTCCTTTCTGTTACATGTGCATGTTAGTGTGATATGTTGGTGTTTTATGTCCGTTCTGTGATTGTGCCCAAATTGTGTTGTATGTGTACTGCATATTGTTGTGTAATTGTCCAGTGTATGTTCTGTCCAAAAGTCTGTTTTATGTAAGAGGTTAGAGGCAATTTTGAGGCTAGAGTCTGCCGTGTGCTCCTCTGTGGGGGGGCCATTCTAGTGTTACCATGTGCTTCCCTGTGGGGGGGTCACTCTAGTATCTGCCATGTGCTCCTCTGTGGGGGGTCATCTTCTTGACTAACCACATGGACTCCTTTTGTTTGGTGGCCATTTTGTTGGCTACCATGTGCTTTCCCTGTTGGTGGCCATTTTGTTGACTACCATATGTGCAGTAATCTCTATGCAATGTGCATGAAGTTTCCTATATGCATTTGAGCCATATTGTGTTTTTAATCCAAATTTTTTACAGTTTCATTTGTTTGCTTTTAGCTTTAAATTTGCGTATTGCCAGCCAATTTAAAGTGTGTTAAGCGAGTTTTACCTTCACGTGTTCCACATTTAGTGAGCGCGGTGAAGTCTGGGTTTTTACACATAGATTTCTTGTATAGTGATTATGTTTTTCTTGTGTTTTTCCTGTTAAAAGTAGTTCCTTATTGTAAAGCGGGTTTGTTTTAAGCTGCTGTGTCACGTGTTTCGCGTCCAGCAGACTTTTTGTGTAAACGGTTTTAGGTGGTTGCAGTGAAGATTGCGTGTGTAACGTGGATCGTTTAGCGGTGCTGATAGGAGTGATTTTTGCGTCAGCAACAAGGTTACTTTTGGCGCAGTTTTTCGGTTTACCTCTGTGTAATTGTTTTACTGTGAAACGTCCCGTGTTTTTCATAAGGATCCACTTTGTCCTTTTTAACAGTTTTTCAGGTTGAAAAAGGGTTTTTCTGTGTGTATTAGGAAAGTTTTTTTCTTTACACAAATTTCCTAAAGGTCAGTTAGCAGGTTTCTGGCCAACCAGTGACCCCTAAGTAACATCCAAGAACCCCTCTTTTTGTTTTGACTTGTGTTAGCTACTGTGTGCAGGGAGAGAAAAGCCACTTTCATCATTGTGCGGTGTGGCCTGCCAAACACAGTGGGTGATGAGAACCACATAAGTTACGCTGTGCGAGTGGGCGGTCCAGGGAAGTAACACTTAGCCTGGTTACCACAAACACTTCGGGTGGTCAGGATCACATAAATTGCGCTGTGGGAGTGGGAGGTGTGCTCTCAGTCTGACCGCCACTTGATGCGCTTCGGGTGATCGATAAGTATCACATAAATTACGCTGTGCTGGGAAAGTGGTGGAATCAGGCCTCTCGGTAGGATCCCACCGAGTGCTCCAGGGGGTAAACAGGTACCCGGACGCGGGATATATACCAGTGACTAGTCACGATGGGCAGTAGTCAGTCCATGAAGAGAGAGGGGGAAGCAGCCCTCTTCAGGGTAAGGACAGCTGCACAACTGATGAAGGTGAGTTTGGGGGGGAAGTCTACAGAACCCCTCAAAAGGTGGAATAAATGGTCGAAGGGTACCAGATGGGAAATTCCCCGGGAAGGTACATTTGACGCATGGAGGTGGGAAAAATTAATCTCTGAATTTGAACCACGGATGCAGGCGTCAGAACTAGAGATCGCACAGCTATGGCTTCACAGGTCAATCCGATTAGGGAAGCAGGGCATACATAAACTGGTGTCTGTCCGGAAGAACCAGGTGATGTATACCTGGCCTCCAGAGGGAATAAAACAGGAGGATCCAGTGTCAGAGGTGGAGGAAGCTCTTTCAGGGCTGACTCTACTAAGGCAGGCAGGATCAGGGTCTGCTGGGGTTCCCCAACAACCAACAGTGGCTGAGATAAGTATAACTGCACCTGTCTCTTCTGTTAGTGACATCACTCTTGATGTACCTTCCGTGTCTTCTGTATCTATGCCTCAGCCTCTACCTCTACCTCTACCTCTCCCTTCTCCCTGCTTCACCCCAGCTCCTTCTGTTTCCAACTATGAAGCCTACTCAACAACCGATTTGCAGACTATCTGTGAATCAAGGGGAATAGACACCCGGTTAAGAAACAGGGCGGATTGCATCAAAGCGCTACGAACCACTGATCAGACCCCTGCCCCCCAGCTATACCCTGATCTGAGGGACCTCAAACCTGAAGGTGCAGTAAGCGAGTTGGTTAATCTAAGCCCATTGATGAAGCTGGGTCAGCCCTTGCACTCTTCCCAGACCGAGGCCTATCCAGTCAGAGTGCAGCAATTTGAAGGTCCTCCCAATGCACGGGGGGAACGGACTTTAGGGGAACGGGTAGTTTGGCATGTCCCCTTCACCCCGGCAGAGATCCGCACTATTCTGGCTGAGCTCCCGGACTATCGAGTCAATCCGAGAGGATTTGCTCGAATGTTTGGACAAAACCAGTTCAGCTATGGTATGAGCGGGTCAGATTGTACGCAGATCCTGCGGGCTAAGGTGGGCATGGAAGTGGCCAGTACAGTGATTGCAGGGTGCTCTATAACCACGCATGAGGAGATGACTTCAGGGGGCAAAGAGTTCTGTACACAGCTAAAGGCAAAGCTTCCAGAAATGTATGGTGCTATCTCTACTACGGACATGATGAAGCTCACCCAGGGTCCTAATGAGGAAAGCGCCTGCTTCTGGCGCCGTCTCAAGCAGACGGCACTGGATGCGGATCTGGAAGTTGGACCTGATGCTCCAACTGAAGGGGTAAAGGTGACCGCGACGCACATTCTGTTGCGGGCCAAATTTTTGGAAGGCATCAATATTAAAATTCGGGAAAGGCTGGTTCTGGCCCGACCCGAATATAATGAGATGTCTATCCCTGCTATCCTTTCCACTCTTGCGGCAATAGAGAGGGAAATGGATAGAAGAAAACAAGACAAGGCCAAAGTTCTTATGTCCCAGACCCCACACGAAAAACCAAGGGATCTGGGTCACAGGAAGGATAGGCCCCCACCCAGGTGCTTCCAGTGCCACCAAACGGGGCACATGAGGAGGAGCTGTCCCCAATTACCTAAAGGTCGATGGCAGTTCATTCCTCATGAGTCCTCCGCCCCTATGACCACCATGGTAAGTAACTCCTATGAATTCTCATAGGAAGTTGACAAATCAGTGTCGGCCCAGATCCATCTTTTTCTAGAGGAATTAAAATATCCCCTCCCTTGCCTCACCGACACCAGTGCAGCAAGAACGGTCCTGAGAAAACAGGACATCCAAGGCAAGGTACCCCTCTCAGGGGAAAGCCCTCCTAACCCCTACTAACCTCACTATCAAACGATGCACTATTCTTAACCCAGCTTCTCTTCTTCCTGTGTTGGAAGATGAGAAGGGGGGGGAAGACAGCAACGACAGTGCTGAATTTTGCAACACGACTAACAATACTAACACCTCTTCTGCTAACATGTCTTCTTTGTCCACTACTAATCTCTCTTCCAAAGGACACGACTGCATTTCTTTGGTGGAACTGGAGTCAGCGGCGACACACCCCATATCACCCCGAGAGTAGCGGTAAGGTTGAACGTCTTCCGATACCCAAAAACCTTGGCCTGAGTGTCTCCCCATTGCCCCCTATTCCATCCGGAATGCCCCTCGGCAACCACATGGGCTGTCACCCTACGAGGTGTTGTTTGGGGGACCTCCCAAAACAGGGTTGTACTTTCCTCAACAGTTGTCGTCTTTGCATTCATAGCTTACAGGTTATGTGCAATCTCTGCAACGGGAGCTGCAGAAGATACACCATCGGGTTCGCGAATCGCTCCCCGATCCAAATGCAATAACAGGTGTTCTTTCTATTGAGCCAGGTGATTGGGTCGTCCTAAAGAAACATCAAAGAACCGGACTCGAGCCACGGTTCACCGGACCATACCAAGTCCAGCTGACGACACCTACCTCACTCAAACTCGAGGGACGAGACAACTGGGTGCACGCAAGCCACTGCAAGAAGCTTTTCAGCTACACCAGAGAATGAGGGGTGTCATTTTCCTTTTTCTTTTTGTTTGTATGTCATACATGTGTGTGAACGGAGGAAAAGACGGCAGATACCCCAACCTTTTATTTAAAATGCACCTGCGTTTAGCCAGAACCGCCAACAAAACCAACTGTTGGGTATGCTCTAAGCCCCCACCCAGTCATCACATGTCCGCAATGGCCGCTGTTCATGCCCTATATGACATCCGCGTCGGCATGAAAAAGCAAGGGACCCCTGGTCAGCCCCCACGTAGACATTTGTCGGTAGAACTTAATGACACATTTTTAGCAGGTAACATCAGTTTTAGCACCAATATTAGCTCTAGCTCCTGTAGGACCCTCGTCAGTCCATTATGGGTAACTGGGCAGCTAGGCAGCCCTCAGGTGTGCTTTAACATCAGCTTTGGCACAGGTAACAAGTTTGTTGGGACTACCACCTGCGAGGGAGGTATAACTGTCAATCTGACTAACCAGACTTCCCTTCTGAGTAACCACACTGACCGACCAGACCACGTGTGTTGGAAGGACGGATGTGATGTGCAGACTGAGGGAGCAATCCCCCAGTCTGTGCAACTGTTGCTCAGTGCCAGAGGCCGAACGAGGAACTCTTCCTGCTCTGCTCTGACAGGTCCATACTATTTTCTGTGTGGTTCGGCAGCCTATAGAACATTTCCCCAGAACGCGAAAGGTTCGTGTGCCCTCATAAAGCTAGTCCCCGCATCCTATGTAGTGATGGATCATGAAGAGTTGATGGTCCACAAGAAGGTAAGGATGGCAGGGAGAGTTCGCAGGGAGCTGTTCTCTGAGGGCGACCAAGCATGGGCTTGGTTCCCCTCATGGACAGGATGGGGAATAGAACTTATGAAGCGCCTGAACAATTTTTCTGTCATCGTGGATAGTTTGTTTAACGAGACCGTAGAGGCTGTCAGAGAAATTGCCCAAGAACAACGGCAGATGGGAATTTTAGTGCTGCAGGAGAAGATGGCCCTTGATTATCTTTTAGTCGCCAAAGGGGGGTTCTGTGAGTTCATCGGAGAGGATTGTTGTACTTGGATAGAAGACACCGATGACAAGGTCCAGGCCCATATGGACAAAGTTAGTAACTACAGGGAAAAGCTAGAGCTATAGCTAGTGAGGGTTGGAATCCGTTCAAGGGTTTGGGAGGATTGGGAGATTTCCTGTTCTCCATCGGATCTTGGTTGAAGGAAGTGGGAGTGTATGTCCTGATGCTTCTCTTTTTCATCTGCCTTTTATATGCCGCGGTGAGATGTTCCTGTTGCCTCATCGACCGTGTAAGCCAAGCTCGGGCAGACGACCACATCTCCATGCCCGCTCCTGGGATCCCACTCCAACCACTGATCGGAGGAAGACCTCGCCAACCATCCACCTTCTCTACAGATTACGTCCTGGCTTCCTTCTAATTTATCTCCATGAAGACCACATTCTCCAAGACCTCCAAGCAAGCTTCAAGCCTCATCATGGTTTGTGTCTGCAATTTGGAAAACCGTCTGGGTCGAGACCAGCCTTGTGTGGCCCCGTCTGCAGGGGCAATTTGAGAATCTATTGCTGGATCTCCCCAGACCACCGTGGGATCACAAGCCTTATTCATACCACAAGTCTGTTTGTGGTTTTTGCAAGAGCCTTCCTGTAGTGAAGGTTCCAACGCTCTTGAGGATCATTGCTTCAATCAAGCCTGTTTGCGTCGAGTCTGCGTCGGGTCTTGTTGTTTCAGGTACCCCGTGGAGCTTTATTCTCAGGGACAACTACAGGAACTCTTTGAAGTTTGAGACTACACCCATCAAGCTGAAGAAGATCAAGAAGGGACACGAGGAGAATATGATAAAACAGGAGGGAATGTCATGGAAATTTTGTATTGTTGGTCGAACTTTAAATGTGTCATATATTCGTGTTATTCATATGTCTCTCGTGTGGCTTAATTAAAGCTCTGAAGGCTGCAATTGGGCCATGCGCATGTACAATGTATGTATTACAGTACTCAGCTTGGTAATGGATGAGATGGCAGATCTGCGCTTTTAGACCGGCGTATATGCCACCACGGCATTCGATGCGAATGTCGCTGGCAGTAGACCGCGGGCCTGTATCCACATATCAGCAGCATAGTACCACGTGGGCTTCATAACGCAAGGCGCCAAGCGGTACGAACTCCGCGTGTAGGCTTATGCATATCTTACAACCCATTACCAATCTGAACTGTATCTTGGATGGATGTGTTTTAATAAAGATCGTATCGGGCCCATCCAGGTACAGACTGATATTTTTAGGGAGTGCTTGTGCAGAGAATGGACATACCAATAGAAGCTAGTAGGACAGGAAATATGACCTCAGATGGCTCATGGGGGGGAAGGGGAGGAAGTCTGCTGACCTCAGAAGACTCATGGGGGAGGACCAGTGATAGATAATAGGAAAGGCTATGCTCCAATTGGAATATACATCCTGTGTATAGGCACTCCCCATTGCATTGTTTGGTGGGAGGGGATTGACTTTATTCATGTGGGGGGCATGTGTGTATTTTTAATAAAACAGAGAGCTGGGTCTAAAACCAGCCCCTTATGTGAGTTGCAACACCATCCTGAGAGTGTCGTGTGATCATTCTAGGGTAACAGAGCTCTAATTCCCCCACATCTCAACAGAGCCAAAGTATTTGGATGGGCAGGAATCGTGTAGTTTGGCTGCAGTCGTGGTAAGCAAGATTCGCACAGCTTTATGGGGGATTTCTGCGCATCCAACTGCGAGTACTCACGGTAAGGAGAAATTCGTTAAAGCGAATTTCCAAGACAAATTGCTAGACACCCCGTTGGGTTTCAGCCCTATGACTCCACCTGCTGTCCTGCAGGTGGAGTCTGCACTGTATTACCATGATATGTGTTATGATTATTGGTATTATTCTGTATTAATTTGTATATTTTTGGTTTTTTACAGAACTATATTCCCTCATTATACTCCTGAAGAAGCGGGAAACTGCGAAGCATGTCGAGATTGGTTGACTACAGATCCACCTCTATGATGGAATAACAGCTTGTTGGTGTGAGATAGCACCAATAGTATGATTGTAGTGCAGCCTATTAACCACTAGGGGACCTCCCACAGTACATTTACTGCGGCAAAGCAACCCCTGTAGGCAGGATCACGAGGCACCGATCGCAGCCGTGGGTGTCAATCATGGCAATTGCCAGCAAACACTGATACAGTGCACAGATGCATTGTTTTCAATGCGACTCTGCTCCCTGTCAGTTTCAAGCACACTGTTCAGAGCAGAGCTTAACTTTTCCGGGACAGCGTGCAACAGTGAAGAACACACCCCTCGCCCACTAGTAAAACACTTCCCTCACACAGTTAACCCATTGATTGCCTAAAAATGGTAACCCCTTCCTCCCTAGTGCCATTAGTACAGTGTCAGTACTTTTTTTTTTTTGCACTGATCACTGTATTGGTGTCACTGGGGATGTCAGTGACCCCAAGTCAGGTTCCCCCCCCCCCATGTCAGAATTTCCGCCTCAGTCCCGCAGTTCTGCATAAGTCACTGATTGCCGCCATAAGTCACTGATCACCGATATTATTAAATATACGGGAAAAAAATTCAGTATCTATACCGCCATTTGTAAATGCTATAACTTTCACGTAAACCAATTAATTTAAACATATTGGAATTTATTTTTAACAAAGACATGTTGCAAAATACATTTTGGCCTAAATTTATGATGAAATTTGATTTTTAAAATTTTTTACTGGACATGTTTTATAGCAAAAAGTCCAAAATATAGTTTTTTTTCTCTACATACATACAGCTTCTGTAACCACTTCCTAACTGCCCTATAGCAGAAATATTGATACAGGGCGGCACAGGTGCGCAGAATCACATATATATTCGTGATTCGCGCTCCCTTGGTTTTCACGCCCCTCCCAGATAGCGTTAGATTGCCCCTCAGTACACCAGTCATCACATTTAACCCCTCGATTGCCAGGAAGACGCTCATACACAATAAACCTCCATTGCTAGTATAGTGTCTGAACGGATCAATATCTTTGATCAGAACAGCACTATACCAACGTTCACATTAGTATAGTGTCCCCAAAAATGCAGTGCTAGCAGGATCAGCCCCGGCACAAGCCAGCACCTGCGTTTAGCCCCTATGCTTTCCCCAGTAGGTCACTGTCACTTGATACATTGCACACAAAACCGCAGTGTTCACAGAATCAGGCCTGATCTCTGTTAGCACTTGCCAGTAAATTTTGATGACTCTCATATGCAGCAGAGTGCCACGCTACCTTTTGGTGAACTGGCGAGTACTAGTGGCCTAGTACATCCTGGTCTTTCACATACCTCTTACATTGTAAGATCCAAGGGGCAGGGCCCTCCTAACCCTCTTGTATTGAACTGTATTGTTGCTGTATTGTCTCCCGTTATATTGTAAAGCACTGAGCAAACTGTTGGCGCTATATAAATCCTGTATAATAATAATAATACCAGCACTGCAGTATGACTTGGTGACGTGGCGAGTCCCATAAGTGCAGTACAAGCTGGTGCGGTGGTGAGCCCAAGTATTGTCCCACAGCCATCAAGAATTCACACACAGGCCTGTAGAGCCCCTAGTATCCTTCTGGATGTGCTTGCAAATCCCGATTGGCAGCCCACAAATTCTGCAGCATCGATACGTCTCCCATTCACTGCCCAACCCGGAATTCAGATGGAAATAGCAAATTTAACTACTCTCCTTGATTTTTTGGAGTTGTTTTTCACGGAAGATCTGTATGCATTGATAGTAGATCAAAGCATTTTATATAAGACCCATCTCCCTGCTGCCACTTAACTCTAAACTCCTAGAACGCTTAGTCTACAATCGCCTGAGCTCCCACCTCACCGACAACAACCTTCTTGACCCTTTACAGTCTGGCTTTCTCTCACTACACTCCACTGAAACTGCCCTACTAAAACTCACTAATGATCTACTAATAGCTAAAACCAATGGTCACTACTCCGTACTCTTACTACTTGGCCTCTCTGTGGCTTTTGCTACGGTTGACCATCCCCTCCTCCTCATAAAACTCTCTTGGTCTCAGAGCCTTTGCTCTCTCCTGGTTCTCCTCCTACCTATCGCAGTGCTCCTTCAGCTTTACCTATAACGCTACCTCCTCCTCTTCACTTTCTGTAGGGGTCCCTCAAGGTTCTGTCCTTGGACCCCTTCTCTTCTCCATCTACACCTCCTCCCTTGGTCACTTGATAGACTTCCATGGCTTTAAGTACCATCTCTATGCTGATGACACACAAATCTATCTTTCTTCAGTCTCCTCTCGCATCACTAACCTACTAAGTGACATATCGGCATGGATGTCACTCCACTTCCCCAGACTCCATCTTTCCAAAACTGAGCTCTTAGTATTCCCCCCAAGCCCATTCCCCCTCCCCTGACTTCTCCATCAAGATCAATAACACAATCATCATTCCCTCCCCTCATTCCAGGGTACTAGGTGTAACCCTAGACTCCCATCTGTCCTTTCACCCTCAAATCTGCGTAAATTGACAGCGCTATATAAGTACCTGAAATAAATAAATAAATCCAATCACTGTCCAAATCTTGAAGACTTCACCTCCGCAACATCTCCAAGATACACCCGTTCCTAACCTCGGAAACCACTAAGCAACTTATTCACTCCCTTGTTATATCTCGCCTTGACTATTGTAACTCCCTCCTCCTGGCCTACCTCATCGCAGGCTATCCCCTCTTCAGCCTATCATGAATGCTGCTGCCAGACTTATCCACCTTACTAACTGTTCTGTATCTGCCACCCCTCTCTGCCAATCCCTCCACTGGCTTCCCATTGCCCAACGGATAAAATTCAAAACATTAACAATAACGTATAAAGCCATTTATAACTCTGCCCCAAATTACATCAATGATCTTGTCTCTAAATATCACCCAAACCGTACTCTCCGCTCGTCGCAAGACCTCCTGCTCTTTAGCTCCCTTGTCTCTTCCTCCGATGCTCATCTCCAGGACTTTTCCAGAGCTTCCCCATCCTCTGGAACTCTCTACCCCAATTTATCAGACTATCGCCTACTCTGTTCACTTTTAGGCGATCTCTGAAAACCCATCTCTTCAGGGAAGCCTATCCTGCCCTCAACTACTAATGGAATCTTCTGCTCTTCCAACCAGTCCATCCCCCACAGTTACTACCTTCTGTACCACTAACCCCTCCCTCCTAGATTGTAAGCTCCAAGGAGCAGGGCCCTCCTTTCCCGCTTGTATTGAACTGTATTGTCTCCCGTTATATTGTAAACCGCTGAGCAAACTGTTGGCGCTATATAAATCCTGTATAATAATAATATGCACAACAGTTTATCGCCGCCAACTCAAATTCAAACCTTGCCAGACCATTCGCATGGAAAGTCATTACGGTTTCTGAATTTAAATGTTTTTTTGGACCTAACCCTCAACATGGGCATTACTAAAGAAAAAATGAATTGTGGTTATATTGGTCCACAGACCCCATTCATCATATGCTCGTGTTCTTTGCTGCCATGACCAGGCATAGATATGAGAGTATAATGTGTTTTATGCATTTCAATGACAATACACTCCGTCGTCCTCGGGGTGACCCTGAATTTGACCAACTCCACAAAATTCGGTCCCTCACAACTCACCTTATCCAAAAATTTGCAGATGTCTGTACTCCCCAGCAAAACATCTGTGTTGATGAGTCCCTCATTAATTTTTCTGGCCGCCTTGCATTCAAACAATTTCTCCCCAGCAAGCGTGCCAGATATGGGGTCAAGATGTAGAAGACCTGCGACAGGGCAACAGGCTATTCTTATAAGTTTCGGATTTACGAGGGAAAAGATAGTCACGTGGAGCCCCCCAGATGCCCAGACTACATGGGGAGTAGTGGCAAGATAGTTTGGGACTTTGTGTCATCCTTTTTCCATATGGGGTACCATTTATACGTGGACAATTTTTATTCAAGCGTGCCACTATTTACACATTTGTACAATCTTGGAACTGGCGCATGAGGCAAAGTGTGACCTAATGTGTGCCCACCATTAGAAGTGGGTGGATGCAGGGCAGTATATTCTAATGGTGGGCATACCACACACTTTTTCTGGCAGAGATTTCTTCTCTTTTTTTCATTCAGTGCACAGGCTGCACACAAAAAAAAAAAAAAAAAAAGAACATAGCATATACAGTAATACCTCAGTTTACGAATGCCTCTATTAATGTAATTTTTGGTTTACGAATGAAAACCCATTGAAAATAATTTACAAATTTTTTACAAATTTTTTTCACAATACGAAGTGTATGTCAGTGCTGATTTTTAAAAGGCAATTGCCATCTTTTTTTTTTCTTCACTATAGCTCACATTACCTATCACTTTCCCCTGAGCTAAAGAATACTTTGTATCTTTTAAGAAACTGAAAGGAAACATTGTATCTTTTAACTTGGGGAAATAAACTAAAATAAACTCTCTCTCTTTTAGCTGGAGGGGGAAAGTGACTGCTGAATTTCTGAACTACTGTATAGTGAGGGAAAAAAATTGGTAATTACATTTAAAAACTGGCACCTGACAGCTGAGTGTAAAAGAATTGCTGGCAATGAAAACATTTTTTTTTAATTGCCAATTCTTTTACATTCAGCTGTCAGTGGGACACCCCGCTAACAACTGAAACATTAACACCTGGTTGTCACTACTAAAATACCGCATGAGTTAATAAAATAACCCATGCGGTATTTTAGTAGCGTTTACTGTTATTCTGACCTTCGGAACGGATTAATTGGTTTTCAATGCATTCCAATGGGAAACAGTGTTTCGGTTTACAAATTTTTCGCTATACGAAATGTCCTGCAGAACAAATTAAATTCGTAAACTGAGGTACTGGTACATCACTGTAATTTGAATGGTTATACCAGGATAATGCTTACAGCTGCAGGCATCATGCTGGTATCGTTTTTTTCATCTGGCGACCTGCTTTCATGTAAAAGCAATCCTAGTGGCTAATTAGCTGCAGGATTACTTTTACAAGCAGTGGGAGATGATGCCCCCCTCCACCACTGCCTTCCACAGCCTTCTCAGTCAGTCCCGTGCCACTGTGGCAACCTGAGAATGCAGCTGGTGTTTCTGCCAGCTGACCATAGAGCTGATTGGAGACCAGAATGGTGCTAAGCATCTCTATAGCCTAAGAAATTGGAAGCTACGAACATTTCATCACTTTGGTTTCACGGGATATAAACAGCGCCATTTGTAAATTGGGAAAGCATCTGATCACACCGATCTTGGTTTGCTTAGATAATGTAAGGGCAGAGGAGATATCCAGAGTCTGATAGACCCCAGATTTCTCAAAAAAGAATATATGACAATGCCCATTGAAGTTATAGGGGATATTTGCATTCCCTGTGATAGCATTAAAAGTGATAAAAAATAAATAAAATGAAGGGGACAGTGTAAAAATAATGAAAAAAATCTAAATAAAAGTACCCTTGCCCCCCCGTACACGTACGCATCTGTGTTTGTGAGCATTGACCCTGTGCCAGTATGGAAACAGCAGTTGCACCATGCATATGAGCTATCGCCATGAACATCAGATCAAGGGCAGTAGTTCTAACACTAGACCTCCTCTGTAAATCTAAAATGCTTGTAAAGGCTTTTAAAACATTGCCTATGGATATTAAAAACGTATGCAGTTTGTTGCCATTGCATAGGGCATGCGCAGTTTTAAAGCATGTCATGTTTGGTATCTATTTACTCAGCATACCATCATCTTTTCTATTTTACCAAATGATTGGCCAATATTTTGTGTTTTTGTGCATTAACCACCTCCCGCCCGGCCGTTGTATATAAACGGCCGGACGGTGGCACTGCAGGGTCGGCCTCCCCGCACCCTGCTTGTGCGCGCTCCCTGGGAGCACGCAGCACCGCGATCCAGTGCCCGCTGTGTCCTCCGGACACAGTGAAACACTGATCGTCGGACAGGATCTCTGTACAAGGTCCCGATCATGTGATCACTGATTGACCAATCAGTGATCACATGCAAAGTAGTAAGCAAGATGTCACTTGTGACATAATTGCTTACTACGTGTGAAATCTGTGAATGATCACAGAGGTCACATGGTACAAGGCTATTCACAACAGCCTTGTACCATGTGACAAGTTGTGACCAATCACAGTTCACTCAGTAGTTCTCATTGGCTGCAAGAATGTAGACAGAGAGAAAGAGAAATGATTGCTTTTACATCCTATATGGGTGTAAAAGCATTACTAAAGAAAAAATGAATTGCGGTTATATTGGTCCACAGACCCCATTCATCATATGCTCGTGTTCTTTGCTGCCATGACCAGGCATAGATATGAGAGTATAATGTGTTTTATGCATTTCAATGACAATACACTCCGACCTCTAGTGCAAATAAAAAAAAGTATCACGGACAGTACTCAATTGTTTCTGTGAGTATCATTTTGTAATTAATAAATTTTGGTTACTGAGGTAATGCGCAAGGTTGGTGTGCTTCTCGTTTTTGTTTCGCTTTGCAGTAAGGGTAAATTCCATACCATATACCATAGTTTGTAGATACTATAACTTTCACACAAAGCAATAAATATACACTTATTGAGATTTTTTTTCAATCGATTAGAATTTGAAAAACACATTCGAAAACAAATTCAAAAACAAATTTGAAACCCATATGAAATTGAAACAAGAATAGAATAAAATAGAACAGAAATTAAATAAATAGAAAAGAATAGAAAATAAAAGAATAGAGGAAAAAAAGAACAGAATAGAAAATAAAAGAAAAGAATAGAACAGAATACAGTAGAAAAAAATAGAGTAAAACAGAACAAAATAGAATAGAAAATAAAGGAATAGAAAAGAATATAATCCATTGGAATGGAATAGAAAAGATTAGAATAGAAATCAAAGAATAGAAAAGAAAATAATACAATCAATTAGAATAGATTAGAAAATCAAAGAATAGAATAGAAAAGATTAGAATAGAGAATCAAATAATAGAATAGTATAGAAAACAATAGAATAAAATAGAATATAACTGCCTTCTGAAATTCGAATTTTGAATAGAATGAATTTGAATTCAAACAGAATATATTAGAATAGAATATAACATAATAGAAAAGAATAGAATAGATTAGAAAAGACTAAAATACTTTACAAAAAATTGTGAGCTGCGCTATGGTGACGTGAATAGTGATCAACAAAGACACTGTGAAAATTTTGCTGAAATAGAAATTTTCAATATGGTCATGCAACTCTTTATAGCCTATATACCATTAAAAACACATATGGATTGTAATGTTAGAATTATTATCAAAACCATTAGATTATCCAATCCACTAAAATAGTTTTTTAATCCATTGGAATTATTTTTAAATCTGTTAAAATTATTTTCGAATCCATTCAAAATTTCAAATTCAGTCGAATTCAAATAAAATGAATTCCGAAAAACAAATTAAACTAATTTATCTGATTGAACGAAACAAACGTAATCAAATAACGAATCGAAAGGAAACGAAACAAAACAAATGTTTTCATTTTGCACATGTCTAACCACAATGTGTATAGTGATACGAGTCCCACTTTAAATCAGGAGTCCTCTTTTTATATTTAAAATTTTATGTTCCACAGTAATCCTCAGTTGTGATTGCCCTCGTGTCCTTCACCTTCTCTACACCATACAAATACCTTAATCTTTGATCGGTCAGGATGCACCTTCCCCTTTAAGTGGCTGATTAATTCCTGGTGTTCCTCGTCCCACACCTCCCTGGTTTGGTCATGTGTTTCCACAATACTACTGGTCCAGTTTTATAGGTGCCAAAAAGAATAGTACTTCATACAACTTAAAATCAATTCACTTTTTTATGCAAAGATTTCATAATAAAATATTATAAAATATAGTGGTCATATTCACTTAATTATTTGTACACATAGTATATCCAAAATCACAGGTCTCTTCACATAGTACAAGATAAGTAGTGGCTTCAACATTTTTCGCAGATAGCTTCATCAGGAAGACATACTACCCAAAACACATGCAATAATGCAAATTAAACACATATACATTCATAAGCTCCCTGTGGACTCCATCACAAGTACAGAGGGGGGTAAGAGAAAAAAGGAAGGTACTGGTACTGGTACTGTTCCTCTATAATGCAAACATCCACATAAGTCCCTTTGGGTTGCTTGTTGTTGCATTGTACAAAAATGAGGATTTCTCTTAATAATTAATATATTATAGGGTTTAGTATAATAAGGAGTCCCATATGCTAGATACTGTTGGCTTTGGGAAATTAATGAAAACCACCATCCAGTATTTATATTTAGGGGAAAATAATATTATGTTATATACTATTAGGGGATCATTGTTAAAATATCATAGGCATAGATGGAAAACTGACTAAAGTTCCATGTGAACCATCCGAAAATGTTTTTTATATGTTACTTTCATTTATTCCAAGAATCTTGTAAAGTCCAACAATCCCTCCAATTGCAGGGTATTAATAAAAACTCCTTGCTGAAAAAAGTATTTAATTTTAAAGCCATTGTATTCCCCTAGGGCAAAAAAATAGAACAGTACATAACTAACACTAGTTACTTTGAATATTCTGGTATGGGCTTCCATGAGGCTCTGGCAAAATGCCCAACAGAGACACTTCACTTATATGCCCCTCCTGCCCCGATGGTGTGTGACTTAATTTTTGGGATGCAGACACTTGTACCCCACCGTACATGGGCAGCTGAAAGACACCAGAGCAGTAATGTCACCCAGGCTAACCTGCCACGTCACCCAGGGAGGTAAAGCAAAGCCCACCCCCAATATTGAAAGAGGATGGGAGGTTTTTCAGCAACATCACCAACACAGTACCGCATGGCAGAGGAAGGAACACCACACACCCTGGAACGAACAGAATCACACTGAGACCCATACAAAAAAACTAAACAGGGCTAACCCATTTTGCACTAAAGTGCAGCACCTACAGAACCAGTAATTGGTCCAAGGCACCAAACATCTGTGCACAAGGGCATGGGCCCGCTCACCCCTGGGGTCCAATGGATGCCCCTCTGCACCCAAATGCTGACGGCATCTTAGAGTGGGTCAGTGGCACCAGTGACAATGTTACAGGGGTCAAAAATAAAGCTTGCCCCCACTTGCAACACTGCAGTGATGTCGTTAGCACAGTGTATTAAGCACGTGTATAAAGCACAGACAGTATAAAGAATACTCCTCTGCCTGGAGACACAAGGGGAGGGATGGATCCCAATCCATAAAGGACCCAGACAAATCATACCAAACCGATCAAAAATGGAAACATAGCCCAAAAGGTGACTAAAATCCACAGGAGGAAAACATACAAACATTAATGTAGCACCATCCCCTTAGTGATTGCTGATGCATTTGGGTCTCCCTATAGTCCTGCATAGCCAGTCATTTAGCATTTTCCACACATGCTTGTACTCCGAGTCAGAAATCAGTCCTTGAGCATTTGTTTTGTTATTTTATTGAGGGGATTAGAATTTGGATAGGATAAGGGGGGTATAGGATACCCAAGGGAAACGAAACCTGAACTATTCACAAGCTTCTCCTTCTCTGATGCAAAAACAGTCTCTGTTAGAGCGCTAGCCAGCAGCTCCTAGTTGTAGCACCCCAGATCCTAGATGAACTCCTTTTCACCCAGAAATCTGAGCAGGGAATCTGGCTCCTGTACCCTTGAGTGCTCCTTCCCGTATCCTCCCAGGAGGTGCAGGTGTACTCATTCAGATCCTCTCCTGTACCGCTTGCAGGATGGCTGCTGTTACCAGTCCTATCAGTTTGGCCGCTCCTTCCCTGCCATACAGGTGGTCCTCGCTCTGGGGGCCAATGAGTCCCAAGTTTTGCTCCTTTCCAGCTCCAGGCTCACAGGCAGGCCCCATCCCTCTAGGACTCCTGGCAGCCTTACTCCTCCAGGCTCACATCTTCCTAATCTTTCTTCCACTCGACTCCTCATACACTCCTGCCACTGAGCAGGATCTTACACTTTTAAGGGAGTCCCATCCCCTTGCCAAGCCTTCTAGGGGATTGGCTGAAGTCTCTCAAAAGTGCAGCCAGCCACTCCTCAGATCCATCCACTGCCTCCAAGGCTCTCCTCCGAAAGCCTCAGAGCAGGGGGAAATTCCAGAAGGGCTGGCTTGCTGAGTCTCTCATCCCTGACCACAATTTGACCCCTCTGGCTATAACACCTGAGCTGCTAACCAGTTCCTGACTAACCATTTGGGTCTAGCTCCCCCTAGCTAAACTAGGAGGGTGCTACATTAAATACAAAAATATACAGAGATATACAGAAAGGTGCATGAAATTATACATATACAGTAGTTCCTACACAAACAATGATATTACAGTACAAGATATTCAAAAGTCACCAATTATCAATCGATCACAAAACCCAAAATTATTAACACATGCCTTTGTTATTCATTAGAACAATAGCAGTACATAATGGTTGGCTGAAATGCGGGCTCCCATCAAAGAGAAAATTACAAGATGGGTTTTAGACTAATTCATTCATTTAAACCGGATAAACTGTTGCTTTTAAAGTGTGAATCATCTTTATCACAGAAGTATAAAAGTTATGGTAGAGGCCCAAATTCTGCAGAATACCAAACCTGGGCACTCCAAACAAATTTTCCTGTTCACTTGTGGAGCCATAGAGGCAGTTGTATGGGAATTACATACATACATTAATGCAGCACTCAGTCTGCAGCTTTGTATTTTCATCCTGGCTATTTCATATCACACAATTTTCTTGTCTTGTCAAGGGGTGGCCCATGCATGGGCCAGTTAGCAGCACAGGCTATCTAAAATAACCTTTCTGGGCCAATAAATGGGCATGTTTTATAATCACACAATCACAAAAAAGACAATTTTCTTACTTAAAAGGAAAATTCTTTCTATACTTGACCTTTACTAGGGACAGCTAACATTGGCTGATTATGATTTTACAAAATTTTGCCTACAGGTAAAATAGCTAGTAGTCAATGCAAAGGCAAAATGATGGTGGTTTAAAGTGGTTTCATGTTGTTTTTAAGGCTTTTAAAGGGTAACAAAAAATAATAAATACAATTATACAGCATATACAGTTACTACACAATCCATAGTGTAATTAATATTATTAAAAATTGTGTTTCCTTCTCAAGCTGCAGGTGCTGCTATTTTCTGTGTAGCACTACCCCCTTAGGAGTCACTGAGTTTTGGGTCTCCCTACAGCTCTAAACAGCCAGGCAACATGCATTTTCTTCCACATGTTGCATTCAAAGTCAGTAAATTTATTAAGGGGTTGATACATTGGATAGGGTTGAGGGGTGTATGGGATGCCCAAGGGAACTGTGAACTTGAGGACAAACTCCTAAGCAACTATGTACAGATATGGACAAAATAGTCTATCCCCTGAGAGTATTCCAGCTCTCTCTGTGTGCTGTACCTTCTCAGACCCCAGATGAATCCTCCTCTTCACCCAGCTGCCTGAGGGTATCCCTGGGCAAGAGGACCCAGAAACTGTTGCTTAGTAAAACAGCCCTAGATAAGAAGCTAGTTGGGTTTTCCATCTGACTGCCCTCTCTTACTTACCCTATCTTTCCTGTGAGTTTGGTAGGTTGATGGCTGCCATCAGGCCTTACACTGGGCTGGCTCCTTCCCTGATCCACAGACTGTCCTCTCTCTAGAGACCATGACGCAGAGAGATGCTTTCAGCTCCTGCCTATAGCTAGGCCCCTCTCTTGGGCCTCCTCCCAGGCTCCACACTCCAGCCTTCATTCCATCTTCCACTCGACACACTACTATCTATTCCACAGGCTCTGCCACTTTTGAGGGGTGCCCTGGACACCATTACCAACCTGGTGCCAGGGGATTGGCCAGGGTCCCTCAAACATGCAGATCTGGGCCTCCTCCCCTCCTCCACCCCGATTCCAGAAAGTTCTCTAAGTTTCTGGAAGGATTGGAGGGCTCCAGAAGCCCTGACTTGTTAGAGCCTTCCAGTCTGTCCTGAGGTAAACTCTTGTCTCACTCACAGGCTGACTCATCCTAGGCTGCTACTCAGCCTTTGCCAAAAAAGGGAGAAACCAAACAGCTGTCTAGCTAACTTGGAGGGCATTGCATCTTCAGAATTTAATACAATATGGCAACCTACAGGTCTCCTGTACACAGTTGGTGTATAGAACGTCACCCAGAAATGTAATTTCCTGCTTTTGTGATTGGCTCACTGATTTTCCAATAAGTCTAAGATACAAGTCAAATTTTAGGCATCCTTTCCAAAAGGAATGATATTTTTATAATTTCTAAAAGTGAACTACTTCTAAAAGGGGTGTAGACCCTGCACATCTCCTCATTAGAGCCATGCAAGTGCATTGGCTGATTAGATTGAAAACAGACACCCCATTTGCGAACTAGACTTCAAAGGACATAGTTGCACGTAGAGCTTTTTCTTGAGAACAAATAAAGGCAGGACTCTGATACAGGGTTTGTTAAACACCTGCAATAAACATACTATCCAGATTATCCAGAGGAAATTGTTTTATTTTTCCAACAGAACTGCATTTACTCTTTTTTTTTTTTTTTCCAAGAAATTTTTATTGAGATATGAAAGGCATAACAAGTCATAAACAAATACGGATCGCAGTCCGCGCAAGTCTTTAAGCATGTTCTCCCGTAACGCAGACGGGTTCAGGACATATAAGTAAATCGTAGCACAACCTGAAATACAGTCCTAAGAGGAAGGCATAGTATATACCCATAGCAATGATGTTAGCAGTATGTAATATATAGAAAGACGGGGTACAATAGCCCTTGTGTAGGGAGATCTAAAGAGACAGGACAGTGAGGTATATAACAATAGTCGTGTCAACTCAAGGCATATATGTCTTAGGATTCCGTACCTGAACATTATAGATTAGATTTGAGGAGTATTGTTACACCTGTGTGTCTGTAAGTACTCTGTACCTTATGAAAAATATAGTTAGTTAGAATACGGTAAAGAGGTGAAACTGAGAAAAAGAAGAGATGGGAATGAGACGAGCAAGGGAATGGAGGAAGAGAATGAGTATGAGGAAAAATATCATAGTGGGGCGAGGAGGGACATAGGGGACGAATACAGAGGAAGAGAGAGAGAGAGAGAGAAAAAAAAAAAAAAAAAAAAAAGGGGGGAGGGGGGGAGGGGGAGGTGAATGGGGGAAGGATGAGTTATATAACTAAATAGGCATAACCAAACCAGACATATCAGTTAGCAGCTTCCAGGCTGAGACAGATTCAATCTTTACTTAGAAATACAATTTCGTTAAAGTCCCGTAATGTAACTATTCCTGAGGTGAACGTTCTAGGGGTTTCCGTGTCACCAAATCTCCTCTCGCTCATTCCTTCATTAGACAATGATAAGTATCGGTAGTTTGGAAATGATTCCAACACGCCCAAGTCTTTCTGAATCTCTCGGGGTGTTCTTTTGCCACTGAAATCAGCTCCTCCATCTCTGCGAACCTGATGATCCTAAGAAACCACTCTCGCACGGTGGGAACGTTTTCCGATCGCCAATGGATCGGAATACACTGTCTTGCCGCATTTATCATGTGTAAAGCAAGCGACCTACGATAAGTCCTCACTGAAAGTGAGGAATGATGAAGTAGACACTGTGCTGGGGTAAAGTCTAGGGTGTATGTAGTTACTTGTGTTATTATGTCCAAAACTTTTCTCCAGAAGGGTTGCAGCTGCGGGCAGTCCCACCAGATATGTAGAAGAGTACCTGTTGCCCGGGAACATCTCCAGCATAGATCTGAGGCGTTAGGATCAAATTTACGAACCACAGATGGAACTCTGTACCATCTGGAAAATAATTTATAATTGCCTTCTTGTGTAGAGACACAAATGGAGCCTTTATGCATATGGTCGTAAATGTGGTCCCAGTCCTCTGGTGAGATTTGAAGTTGTAGGTCACGTTGCCAGGCTGAACAGGTCTTCCGCGAATGAGATGTGTTAGTACTTTCAAGACAGGAATAGAGCTTAGATATAACATGCCGCTGGGAGATGTCTGTAAAGCAGAGCTTCTCAAATGCAGTAAGCGGTCTTGAATAGTCTTTTAGATGTGGGGAGTTACGTAAGAAATGGTGGATTTGTCTATACATCCATGGTGTTAGTGTAATGGATGGCCACGTCTTTGCAATGTCTTCTTTAGATAATAGGCTAGAATCTTTGAAGAATTGACCCACTGTAAGATTCTCATCACGGCCATACCCAGCGAGAAAGGTCGGAGAAATCCCTGGAATAAAGTCCGGATTCAATTTAAGCGGAGTAAGAGGGCTCGGAAAGGAAGATAATTCTTTTTTCTGGAACAACTGAGCACTACAGCATAGAGTGGGACCTATAAGTGGGTGTTCTCGAAACTCGGAAGGGACGTGAGAGGTTTTCAGCCACGGGGAGGTGGAGAGTGGTATCTTTGAGAAATCAGCCTCTACACCAACCCACACCTTACGAGTGTGGTTTGTTGTCCAGTCC